>NC_034186.2:52229268-52484403 GCF_002021735.2 Oncorhynchus kisutch | reverse complement strand
CGGGCGGGCAGTCAGCCAGCCACCCAGACTCAACAGTCAGTCTGTGTAGCACATGTGCTACTGTTGGCCCAGCCAGGAGCCACCGGGCCTTGGGCCCAGAACAGAATGTGGTGCTTCAGAGGCAAAGAGCAAAACGAATCCAGATGTGTGTGACTCACATAAAACACTCAACGAAAAGACTGTGTGCTTGTGTGTTATATCAGGAACAGAGTGTGTTCGCACAGCACGGCGCACATACACTGTGCATGGAAAGGAAAATAGTACTTTTGTTCTTTTTTTTTAGGGGAAATTAATGGGTTTGTTTCTTTTGAGGGAGAATGGAGAATTATGAGGAGTCCCTTAATGGCTTGAGCTGTAAACGTTTGGTTACTGGTGGGATTTTGTCAAATTAATTATGACCCGGGGGTATTTATACATGTACTAGTGGGAGGGGCTGTCGTTATAATGTAAAATCATGACAAATAAAACTGATCCGAGACCAGCGCTCCTACTCTGAGATGCTTTATGAATACAAGCCCTGGTGTTTAAGAGTCGTCCCCGTTTTAAATTTGAAAAACGAAACTACACATCAATAAAGTATCTGGCCGGTGTCGTTACGATTCCTGCCAAAGATTCTAGCCTACTCCTGTCATTAGTGGCAAAATGACTTCTGAAGCTAAAAATCCTTTTTTGCCGAGAGACTAAATTGCAACCGTCAGAAAACACACAGCTCAGCCCCCATGTGGTTGGTTGGCCAATTATGAGGCATGATTCACCAAGGAAATATCTGCCATTTGCCATTCCTACACATCACTTCTGGACCAGTAGTGATCCAACTCAACAGAAAATCCTACTTTGACAACTTCTGCGGTTGTTCTGCCACTTCAGTAACCAACATTTTCATTCGTTTTATGGTATTTGACTGACATTTATGGATAATAACACAGGAATACTGCTTTTGAAAATGCTGTATGAGTCATTGTGAGAAGTCCAGTAAAGCACAGAAACAAAATTGACACATATCTATTGAAATCAAACTGATGTTGGTTAAAAATGAGTCGGTGTGTGTGTGTGTGCACGTGATTGTCTTTGTGTCTAAACTATTGATACCAGCAATGAGTGCATTAAAGTAAGCAAGTAAGTTAGGTATTGAGTTATTGAGCATATAAATGTACTCTGGTAGTGTGTGACCATACCTTTATCAAGTGTTTGTTCACCCATTTTGTGAAGGTCTTTTTCTGTACTCGATCCCGTTCATCTGCAAGACACAAAGAGCAAACGTCAGACATGATTATAGAGAAACAAAGATTAGATAAACCCTCGGAGTACATTAATAAGTCATGTTGAGGTATTCTTTACTGAGGGTTGAGAAAACTCAGTCTAAATGAAAAACAGATCGCAGGGTATTTGGAGATAAGGAGAAGACCAAAGGATTTAAAATACATTTAAACATGAACAGCGAGCACTGAAATCTAGTATCCCAGATGCCGCCATCGTTTTGCACATCCCCGAGACAAAGAGAAGTCATTGGATGGGATTAGTCTAGCCCGGTGAGACATGATAGCAGAGCGTCGGGACTAAACATGTCTGACTCACGAGAAATCATCATAGCACAGTCAGTGTCTAGATATACACCCTCGTTTTCGAGTTGTTTCTGCAAATGCTATTCACTAACAAATGACTACAGGCAGGGCCTGAGGCTTAGTGGAAGCATTTACACTGTACAGGTGCTCAATATCTCTACAGGCCTGGTACTGTATGTACACATATGTTGCTACGTACTGTAACGGACACTGTTGCGCTTGTGGAACATGATAATATATGGTAGCTCTCAGAGAGTAAGACAACGGTGCCTTAACGGGCAGATAACCACATCGGGCAGATCGATACGGTTTCAGCCTCACCATACTGAGTGTAATTGACACACCCGCAGTCAAATACCTGGACACATCCCACTACTCTGGGGTAATGATAAGCATACTGCAGAGCGCAGACACTGACGTACCAACTGTAGACACTGACCCTCCCCAACTAAGAGGCACATCACCAACAGTTAGTCATCATGCCAGAGCACTTCACTGAAAGATTGTTGATTTTTTGTTGTTGTATATTTTTGTATATTTAACCAAAGAAGTCACATTGAGATATACATCTCTTCTTCAAGTGAGCCCATCAGTTATATCAAGTGAGATAGTACTGATGGCCAATCCAATATCAATTCCAATAGGTTTGTTTTTCGAAAGTCATACGTCGCATTGAAGAAAATACTGTATTTATTACACTGATAACTCATTATCCAGACAAAAGACATGTCCATATTAATAATATGTCATTAACAAACGGCATTTAAGGTTCTTTATCAAAGCCTACCGTACCATTAAAGGGAAAATTGCTCACCAAAATCAACATGGTGAAAATGGCGCGTTTCTATGTTTTGTAGTAAAAAAAGATAGGAAGTTAAAATGTTTACAATGACATCATCAATTTGTAGACAATGCCTAATAATAATAATAATAATAATAATAATAATAATAATAATAAGTTAAAATCACACGATGCACACCAATGGTGTCATTGGAAACACTTATCTTCCTCTATCTTTTCTACAAAAACATAAATAAAAATGCACCATTTTCACATATGTTGATGTTGGGGTGGTGCTGGAGATGATGAATACGAAGTTGCATTTCTTTTTGAATTTTCCCTTAAGGTGGCAATATGTTACTTTTTGGCCTTGACCAAAGTCACATAGAATTGCGAGTTATAGATCTATCATTCTACTTGAAAGCAAGTCTAAGAAGCGGTATTTCTATGCTTCCCATTCTTAAGTTTTGCTTTTGCATCTTTTACTTTGGGTTTGGTACACCAGCTTCAGACAGCTGAAACAACAATATTCATGAGAATGGAAAATGTATTTCACTGCGGTTTAGATGTTAAAATGATTCTCTAAACTAAACTAGCTTATTTTGTCACATAAAGTGAAATGTCAAACTATTCGAGTTTTAGCAACTAGGAAATGGCAGAGCAATTTCTGCATAGTGCAACTTTAAGGAAGCCTCGGGTCTTCAGCTACTCCTATGACAGCTCAGGTCATGTTACTGAATGAACTGTTAAACATGCTATATAAGTTAAACGTTATCAGTCCTACAAGATGGTGAAAAGCATATTAAGTACCACTCACAGGCTAGGCACTGCAGAACCAAAGTACAACGGTGTGTGCTGATTCACTGTGACTGCAAACTGAACCTGCAGGCTACACTTTTGTATTCTCAGGTGGGCGCGTCCGCCATGTTGCTATTGTGTTATGGGATCACGTTGCCGTGGCAACCATAGGGTGTGTGTGTGTGTGTGTGCCTGGAGACTATTGACTTCTGTCATTCTCTGTCGTTCATCAATAAAGCTACAATACGAGGGCAATCCTGATTTATACGGGACACTCACGCTCACAGTTTATGCGAGGTAAAAATGCTCAAGTATCACGGTCGGGGGGACTAACACAAATACTTGCAATCAGCATACACAGTGCACCCAGTCATGACTCGGGCTAAGACAAACTATTTAAACTGCATTGTGTGATGCCAAAGATAAACACAGTGATCACAAATTCACAATAGTAAAAAGGGGCGAAAGTCCTACCTCCTTTACCCAAAGTCATCTCCTTGATTCACTGCAGGACAAAGGAGTGTTTTAGCCCATCTTAAAAGTGGTAATCTAATAGGTCCTCCTGAGTAAGTCACTCTCAGCACTTGATTTATAATTGGCCATTAACCAATAGACACATGACTACTACTCCACTCTTCTATAAAATAACCAGAAATGAATGAGCAAGTATGAAAATATCTATAAATGTATCTATAAATATCTATAAATAAGAAAAAAGGTACACCCAAACACACTTCAGCCCAGCTTAAATGAAAAGGGGAGTCAGGTGCTCGACTGAGGGACTTGAAATTCCAAAAAAACAATCCTTACCCCAGGACATTTCAATGGGTGTTTGCAGGAAAGGAAAGAAAACAACAACAAAAAAGACATGTAAAGGACGTCATTAGAGTCTTGAAGGCGTTTTACACCGAAACGGAAGCCTGTTCGTGTTCCGTATAGAAATATTTCAGATCTATGCAGAAACAGAGCGCTCCTTTTTCTTTGTAATCCTGGATAGTCAACCGTTAAAGTGTCCTGGGGTAAGGAATGTTTTTTTGGTCATTTCTATAGGAGCTTTATCAACAATGTATAGGCCTACTGAGATTTCATCCCCACATTTTGTGAATGGGTTCGCTGACCACTAGGGTGGGAGGGAACGGCTGATGTGTTAGATTAGTGGGAGTGTCCACTCTTGGTCACAAATGTGGACGACTGGAGAGACACAGAAAACATGACAGCAAAAAAACAACAACAACGTAATTTTAAATCTAAATGTATTCCCATAGATGGTGATTAGAGAAAGCTCAAACTGTAATTGAGAGTGCACTAAAGGCTCACAGTGGAAGCCACAAGCCCTCTTTCAATTTAAATTGACACTGACAGCTGGTATGATTCTCAGCATCATGAAGGAGCTCATTATTTCACAGACTTGTCTGTGCAGGGATATGAAAGTGGTCCAAACCTGTAACTACAGCAGTAAAACTTTCCCTTTCACAGGAAAAGAAAAACACACAGAATTTTAACTCTCTCCCTTAAGTAATAACAAGCCATAGTATCAGAGGCAAACGTTCCATATGAACCTATTTGACACACTGGCTAGGTGAACACTGTCATACATAGAACCAAACTTTTCATGTACTGTAAACATATGTACTGTAAACACAGGTTAATGCTGTCATACTAGTACCTTTCCTGCCATCCGTAGACTTGAGCATCCCCTGGTAGTAGCCTTCGTCTGAGGGCACCCTGTCCCTTCCATCCCTGCCACCACTGCTATCTGTCGAGAAGTTCCTGTATCTCTGTTGCTGACCGCTCATGGTGCCACTCAACTCCGAATGAATGAATCAAAAGTCCCCTCTAGCGCGCTCTATGCGACCGCTTTGTCACCACAAGGTTTCTGTCGGTAGCTATAACGGTAGCTATAACGTTTCTCTCTTTCCTGCTCTTACTTAAAAATTCCTCAGTGCTCCTTTCACTCGGAGGGAGCATGCAGTCGTATGGCTACGTTCCAGTCAGCACTTTCGATCTAGCCTATGATTGTATTCCTCTCTCGCTCTACCTCCGTATGAGATCTTCTCTTCTTTTCTTCCCGTTGCTTTTTTTTCTCCCTCTCCTCCTCTCGCAATAAGTTATCCCTGTGGAGTACAGTGTCTGGGCCTGTCCTTGTGCTGATCTGTACAGTATGATAACTGCCTGAGCGTTTGGAGGACATTGTGGTGGGTAAGAGGCTCGACCACACCCCTTCCTCTGCCCTGTCATATTGGTGTGGCTGGTGAGAGCAGGAAGGAGGGCGGGGAACAGAGGAAAGTGAGTGATCAGACAAGGTGTGGTGGCCAGCAGGCCGTTGTGCCATAAAAGACACCATCTGCATACACTTTTACTTGTCATCTTACCTTCGTTTACTGAAGGATACACAATACACACCCTGAATCCTTATACTTCGTTACGATGGCTGTATAAGCAATAACGAAGAATGGCACCGGAAATAAATAACACAGTATTGTTTTACGGTTTGATATAATTTCATATTGTTTTAGAACACAGTTCAACGTCTAATTACTTTTTAATCGCACGCACGCACACACACGCACACACACACAAACACACACACACGTGATTAATCATTGCCTACTCACTGCATTCCTGAGAGAGCTGTGGGTGTTACTCAGTGTGATGAGGAAGAGGGGGAGGCTGAGGGAAGGGCTACTTTGGCATCCACACACACTGAGAGATCAGCCATGACTATACGGTACTAGCTATATCTAAAGACATGTAGATTCTCGAACTAGACAATTAGTGAAGGAGTACATATTCCCTCTGCTCTGCTGAAGGCCTGACAGCGTGTGTGTTTTTTGGTTTCCCTTTAACTACACCAGCATGAACTAAAATACACTCATGCACGCTCACAGACCTGATTTCCTCAAACTCAACACTCACATGTAAAGACATTACAGAGACATTCTAGCACAACTCCACTACAACCAGCTAGCATTGTTGAACCAGTGATTATGATTATCAGTCCTTTATCAGCCTCTAACCCAGAGATGCCCATTCAGATAACTGATAAGACACGATATCAGTGAGGACTTGTTTTGGTGTCTCATTCCCTCATAATAACATGGGAAGACCCAAAACTACACTTAAGGGAGACCCAGGTAAGAACCAGGGGTATACTACAAAGTAGGCTCAAGGAGCTAGCCAGCTTACTTTGGTAAACAAAATACTTGATTTTCTAGTTCATTAAAAAAGTTTAACTTAAATATATGTTTTTAATTATTGAGTCAATTAGAACATACCCATTTCAAGATCTTTCAAAAACATGCATTTTACCTCGATGACAATATTTAGGCTAGTTTAGTTGGCTAACTCCTTGAATCTGCTTTGTAGAATACCCCTCAGGGTTCCTAGGCCTGTGTATTTTCGGGCTTCACTAAGAACTGTAGGGTGCTGACACACAAAACAATACCACAGGGTGTGACCAACAGGCCCTCTAAACATTAAGAAGGTATGCATCTCATTTCCACACCCTGTCTGACATGACATTAGGAAACACTTTTCTTTCCAATGTGAGGTGGTTAATTGCATCTTGTTTGAACATGAAGCAGTTGATGTGTCAAGATGTGTGTTTGTTTTATTTGACACTAAGTTCACAAAATTTGAAAATGGTGGAGAGGCACACCTTAAATAATAGCTTTGTGTCCTCCCACACGTCTAGGCAAGAGCAGGAATTAAGGAGGCCAAGCAAATACCATAATACTGTACAGTCCAAGACATACAAGGGAAGAGAAGAGTAATAACAACACACACATAATCCCACCTCGACAGGGCTGGAGGCTAAACATAAAAACACTGAGGATTCATATGGTCACCTCTCACAGGAGAGTTTGGATAGTGTAGCCTGGGAAAGAAAGGATTAACATATGATGTCATTGATTTCAATGTGCTTAGCAAACCACAACACGTTAACTGCTACTGATACCTCAAAACAGGTTGGGAGTTTTATGAAACAGAGTGAGTTCAAGGAATCAGATTTCAATGTGCATGGGGTTGAACGAAAGCTAAAAAAGAGGTGAAGTGAAAGGGCTTTGACCGTGGACTACTGCTTATGCAGCTAGGAGGATGCTGACAGAGCAGGGCGACGTGATGAGCCGTTGGAATGTGTCTGCGATCTCCTCTCTGCTGGCCGGGGCACTGGGCCAAAGTCCTAACCTAAATATCCTAACCCACCACCCCAAACAAACACACACCCTTACACCCCCACACCGCAAGGATTGGTAGGCCTGCAAGAGGCTGATACAGTATGTGACAAATCTGTCCATACAGATCACAATCCCGTCATCTGCCATATCACATAAACAATTAGTTGTATAAGCATGGAATATAAAAGGTACATCTTGGGTGTAGCTTATTGTATAGAACTTGATAGCTTGTCACTGGATCGTAAATAGCTTGACATACTGGACCGTACAGTATTTTATACCTGAAGGTCAACACTGCAATGCAGTGGCACAGGTGTGAACACCAATGTTAGGCACTTCTCTTCAGCAGTGTGACATAATGATACGAACAGCTCCGGTGTGATTTTACGCTAGGTACAGATCTAGTATCAGCTCCCCCTGACCCATTCTGAACCCTAACCATTCATGGGGGAAATGCAAAACTGACCCAAGACCAGTGTGTAGGGGCAACTTCACCCTTCTCCATACAGTGCATTCGGAAAGTATTCAGACCCCTTGACTATTTCCACATTTTGTAACATTACAGCCTTATTCTAAAATTGATTAAACCATTTTTTAAAGAAATGTTTGCCAATGTATAAAGAAAAAAAAATATCACATTTACAAAAGTATTCAGACCCTTTACTCTGTTGAAGCACCTTGGCAGAGATTACAGCCTCAAGCCTTCTTGGTATGACGCTACAAGTTTGGAATACCTGTATTTGGGGAGTTTCTCCAATTCAACTCTGCAGATCCTCTCAAGTTCTGTCAGGTTGGATTGGGAGTGTTGCTGCACAGCTATTTTAAAGTCTGTCCAGAGATGTTAGATCGGGTTCAAGTCTGGTTTCTGTCTCGGCCACTCAAGGACATTCAGACACTTGTCCTGAAGCCACTCCTGCGTTGTCTTGGCTGTATGCTTAGGGTCATTCTCCTGTTTTAAGGTGAACCTTCGCCCCAGTCTGAGGTCCTGAGAGCTCTGGAGCAGGTTTTCATCAAGGATCTCTCTGTACTTTGCTCCGTTCATCTTTGCCTCCGGCCTGACTAGTCTCCCAGTCCCTGCCGCTGAAAAACATCCCCACAGCATGATGCTGCCACCACCATGCTTCACTGTAGGGATGGTGCCAGTTTACCTCCAGACATGACACTTGGCATTCAGGCCAAAGAGTTCAATCTTGGTTTCATCAGACCAGAGAATCTTGTTTCTCATGGTCTGAGAGTATTTAGGTGCCTTTTGGCAAACTCGAAGCAGGCTGTCATGTGCCTTTTACCAAGGAGTGGCTTTCATCTGGCCACTCTACCATAAAGACCTGATTGGTGGAGTGCTGCAGAGATTGTTGTCCTTCCGGAAGGTTCTCCTATCTCCACAGAGGAACTCTAGAGCTCTATCAGAGTGACCATTGGGTTCATGGTCACCTCCTTGACCAAGGCCCTTCTCCCCCGATTGCTCAGTTTGGCCAGGCAGCCAGCTCTAGGAAGAGTCTTGGTGGTTCCAAACTTCTTCCATTTAAGAATGATGGAGACCACTGTGTTCTTGGGGACCTTCAATGCTGAAGAAATGTTTTGGTACCCTTCCGCAGATCTGTGCCCCGACACAATCCTATTGATTCCTTCGACCTCATGGCTTGGTTTTTGCTCTGACATGCACTGTCAACTGTGGTACCTTATATAGACAGGTGTTTGTCTTTCCAAATCATGCCCAATCAATTGAATTTACCACAGCTGGACTCCAATCAAGTTGTAGAAACATCATGATCAATGGAAACAGGATACACCTGAGCTCAATTTCGAGTCTTATAGCAAAGGGTCTGTATACTTACAGTACGTATATAAGATATTTCTTTTTTTAATCTTTAATAAATTGAAAAGATTTCTAAAAACCTGTTTTCGCATTATCATTGTGGGTTATTGTGTGTAGATTGCTGACACATTTTTTATTTAATCCATTTTAGAATACGGCTAAACGTAGCAAAAAGTGGAAAAAGTCAAGGCGTCTGAATATTTTCCCAAGGCACTGTACCAACACCAGGGTGTTAGGTACTTCACACATAACAATACCAAGCCCGGGGGGGGGGGGCATAACAACGGGAAATGTGGAATGTCACAGGAAGGCCCAAACTCAATAGAGCAGCCAACGTCAGAGATACCGTGGAAAATCTTACTCATGAAACTGTTTTCGCCAAAGACGCTGCAAAGGATGTATCATTAAGGTCTACACATGCTTATAACCCTGCTCCCTCATTTGCCCTCATCTAAACCAGATGCAACGCTTGGACTTTTAAAAACAAAGACTGTTGAAAACATGAAGAGATGTTTTTTTCTCTCTCTCTAAATGACATGCTTGAGGTTCTCTCATTGCTTTATAGAACGGGACAGATTAAAGTATGAGAGTGTCTTGGGGTTCTCCTCATGTGTTCTCACACTGACTGTGCGTCATATGTGGACACCCTTAGCGGATTTGCCCACAACCAGATGTATCCGGTTTTCAGGGATACAGCTATTCAACCAAACCAGAAGTGGGAACTCAGCTCATGAGTTTCTTTGTGGATGATATGGATGGATTATTCTGGTGGAGGGAAGAGGGGGGAACCCCCGGGATCCACCCCTCTAATTTGTATGCCCAATGTTTAATTTCAAGGCTCATGCATGTTCGAAGAACTTAGAGATTCTACATAGCCAAACTTTGTCAGATGTTTGTCAGATGTCAGAATGAGTCAGCATAACACACTATCAGTTGTGTGTTCATCTCCAAACTAAATAGAAAATAATATGCCGCAAGCCTATATATCTGTAGAAAGTCCC
Organism: Oncorhynchus kisutch; assembly: GCF_002021735.2. Classification (NCBI taxonomy): domain Eukaryota; kingdom Metazoa; phylum Chordata; class Actinopteri; order Salmoniformes; family Salmonidae; genus Oncorhynchus; species Oncorhynchus kisutch. The sequence goes on along the minus strand of NC_034186.2, from coordinate 52,474,267 downwards.
AGACGAAAACACCAAACACGTCTATATATCATTGTGATTCCTCTAAACAGTTCCCAAAATACTACGTCCTTGTTTCAGAAAGATCTGTCAAATTGGGTTGACGGAAATTGTGATTTTTCTCCAAAATCAACAAAATGGTGGTTGTTTTCCATTTCAAATAGAAAACAACTAGGTTCCATTTCAAATTGCTTCTCATTGTACTCAACCCCACTCACTCATCAACTCACTCCACTATCTCAACTCAGCAGAGATTAGCATCACAGCCATAATAAACCAAGGTTGTGTTCATGAGCCACAAAACGGACTGAAACATGGAGTGACCTCCATGAACTTGTCCAATAAGAAAGGTTTGTTCCCGTTTTCCATTGCAAAACCTCCGGAGAGGTAGGCCTACTCCCGCAGAGATAGAAACGTGTCCCCTGCAGACATTCTAACCCAGAGTTCAAGGGGAGAGGAATGGAGAACCATCCGAAGTAAACAGAAGATAACATAAGATAATCACAACACTATTCACACCCTATCTGTTTAAACTCTTTCACAACTGTAAACGGTCACATAAATGCAATGCTATTGCCTGACCCTTCAAAGTTGGAACGTCAAAGCCATTATGCTCTCCATATGAGCATTTGTATATGTCAAGTTCATCATCAACTCATGTCAAGTTCATCTGTAAAAATAATCCGGTCAAGCATCTTTGACTCAGACAATCGGCCGTGTAGTCACAGGGAACATGATTCCTTTTGGAAAACAGAGATTAAAGCAGAACAGGATTCCACCATCATGGTTTAGATAGTCTTGAGATCATGGAGAGAGAAAAGGTGAGAAGAGGGGAGCAGAGGATGGCAGGGTTAACACCCTTCATTCCAGAGAAGGGAGCAGCCTCAGCACTCCCTTAGAGGGACATCCACCTCACTGACTCCCCCTCCCATTCTCCTGTCACTCCAGCCCAATGCAAGTGGGAGCGTGTGCTCGGAATGTTAATAAAATAAAAACCAAGAGGAACAACTGGGATACACCTGTCACACCCTGACCTTGGAGCTTTTTATGTCTCTATTTTGTTTGGTCAGGGTGTGATTTGGGTGGGCATTCTATGTTCTTTTTTCTATGTTTTTGTATTTCTTTGTTTTGGCCGGGTATGGTTCTCAATCAGGGACAACTGTCTATCGTTGTCTCTGATTGGGAACCATACTTAGGTAGCTTTTCCCCACAGGGTTTTTGTGGGTAGTTATTTTCTGTTTTGTGTTTCTGCACATGACAGGACTGTTTGGGTTTTCGGTCATTCTCTTTGTTATTTTTGTTATTTAGTGTTCAGCTGAAAAAAAATAAAGTTTGAACACTTACCGCGCTTTGGTCCACACCTTCTTCAACAAACGATCGTTAAAACACCTTGTTCCTGTGTGTGTGTGTGTGTGTGTGTGTGTGTGTACACACACAGTCTGTTTGGGTCAGCTGTGATCATCAGCACAGTGTACCTTTGAGATATTCATGAAGTTCAAGAGCCATATTGTCCAGTCTTCAATGCACTTTTTCTGTCTGTGTAACAGGACATGAGGGGATTTCTGCCATAGCTTTGGAAAGACTCACTGAATGTCCGACGTTATCTTCACAGATCTAAATCCCGGTAGCAGGATGAGACGTCATAGTCAGAATTAGATCAAAGGATGAAGCTGTAAGCCCAATTTAACTCCGACTCAACAAGGAATGGATTACCCCTGACAGCTGAGGTTGAAAATGGCTAATTAGTTTACCGCTCCTGGAGCCATGGTGGAAAGCCCCACATCTGTAAATTAACGCTCACTCTCGTGGACTTTCCTTTAGTAAACTTACACAGAGATTATAGTGTGTCTGTTTAATCGAGGTGTAGGTACAGTACCTTTGCAATACAACACCCAGTCTCCCTCTTTTGGAGATGGTATCATACTGCACCAGCCTACGTACTCATTACGTACAATAGTTTGACGGAGGGCAACAGACGCTTTATTTAAAATATGTAAAAATGGAAATTACATATTGCTATTGAGAAAATCTGTCAAAACGTCACTCTCACAAAGATCATTATTACTAGTTTCCATATTTGATAAACATTAACGGAGGGCTGAATTGAGAATTATCTGACCGACAGTACATTTGAATGTGGAAAAAGAGGAACCTGAGAGGGGTTGCTGTGCCAATATTTCCAAACAAACGGTAGCTTTTTGCGCCTGTGGCTGGGTTATTTTAGTTCTATTACTAATGGCTGTATTTTTAGACTGGGGGCTGTGTCTTCCATGATTGACTAACTTCATAGAGAAAGGAAAACAGTGGTTCTGGAGGGAGAAGAGTGTTCACAGAGTGAACACTAGATGGTAACAAAGCACAATGAGGACAGGGTGACTTTTGCTGGTCTTGTTATTATGTTGCTATACTTTCTTTGCTGTGGCCATGACCTAACCAGGATAAACTCTGGGCTCCATACAAGTCAGTTATAGTCAAGTTACATGGTAGGAAGAAAAACTCCTGGATCTAGTTATCATGAAAAATGAACAAGTAATAAAAAAAACAGAGAAATGAAAACCTGCCAATCCTGCATACATTAGACATTTCAAATCACACAAAAAGTAATGTATGAAAAAGCTAATATTAATGATGGTGCCATTCAGACCCTCTCAGAGTGCATTTATGGAAGGGGATACACAACCATACCCACGGAATACTCTAAAACTGGGTTCTAGATAGTTACAAGCAACTGGAAGTGTTACTTAAAGACATTACTCGTCATCAGTGTCTCTAAAATAGTAATATTTATAATAGCTGAATGACACCCTTGATCCTAACTGTCAGGACATTGCTTAATCCAGTCAGGGTGAGTCATCCACAGAGTACTATCCCTATCCAATAAAACCCCTCCCCTACCACAGTCACTCTGCATGTTACCCAGCTGCCATGTCACACCCAGAGTACAATAAAAACCTGTGAACTGTGCTACAGAGGAATAACAAGTGAATTATTATTTAACACTTGCCATATACTGGAGTAGTTATTATTTACTATAGACTAATACTAAACTGTTAACTGTTTGACCTGTAGGCAGTTCCCACGCATAGAGAACAAATAGCTGGAAGCCTAATTCATGTGTATATTCATGTGGGATTGTGAGTCAAGAAGACACACCCCATTGGAGAGGCTTGCCAAAGCCCATGATGGTAGTCATTTGTGATTTGCGTGAGAGCTGGGGAGTAAGGGCTCCTTCAGTGTCCTACTTTGAACACATATGGAAGTGAGTTGGACATGAGACAGCTGGAGGCAATCAGCAAAACATCCAACATTATATCAATGGAATCCAAGACTAGTTTAACTGTAACGCTAAAAAGAGACAGATAATCAAGTCTCTTACGCCTTCTCCTCCATTCACAAATCTCACACGCTACTAATATGTACGATGTATTTATTTGAGAATCATACCATACATTCTGAAAACATTCAGTTGCCTAAGATTTACATGGTCATTAATTGAAAGAACATTTTCATTTTCACTCTGAAATGGAAAATAATACTATATTAATTATCATGTTGTAGGGCCCTGTGTTTTGCTCAATCATGTTGCATGCCTGAGGAGGGTGGTCCAGCACCATTGTTTACATTTTTGGTGTAATTCTCATTTGTGGACTAGGTTTAAAATATAGGAACAGATCTTGCTGTGTCAAATGATTGCGCAAAACACAGGGCCCTAGACCATATATGAAACTTAAATTATTCAATTATAAACTTCAATTATTACTTGTAACTACAATTGTATTACATGTGATCATATTTACTACGGTAGGACTAAAACCAGTTTGCTTAACCCTTCCCCATGTCAGTATTTATATTTCTGCCACTCACCTACACAACACATTTTGCAGTACAAATATTTGCTTCTTTTTGCATAGGTCATCTCGTGCAGGTGATATTCCCGTTCATAATCTATTCCCAGATGAAAAAACGACAACGCTCCAGTTGGAACTTCGGGGCTCCCCTGCGTAGCCATAACTTCAACAGGTGAAAAGCGACACGATATCTCAAGATGCGCTCACCGACAATCCGGAGCGCAAGAATGCAAACACACTCGTTTTCAGAGCGAACTGGCCATGGTGCAACAGTCAATGGATAAAAAAAAAGCTTTCTAATGGATGGGTGAATGTTTCACTTTCATGACAGCCCTGCCCATCTCATTTGAGTCCTTTTATTTCCCAAAGGTATATGGACTTGTACTCTATTCCATATCAATAGATATATACAGTATATAGGCCTATCCATTCAATACAGTGAAATGTAAAAAATAAAATAATAATAATTTAAAAAATAGGAAATGTTAATGTTTATTTTAATATTCTTAGGATACGGTTCAATTACAATTGCAATATTTATGTGTGACAATGAAAGCAAATATTTAATCAGTTAATTTTATTTTCGGTGGGAAATATAAAGTGTGAAATACATAGTTGAATTATTTCACTTTGTGTGTGTATACATGCCTTTCAGAACCTGTTATGGTTTATGGAGTGTGTTGTCTGGGCTCTTTGGCAGTTTTAACAGTGGCCCGGGGTGATACAGATCTTATAATAGGAATTTATATTCATCAATTTACCTTTGAGGCTCCCTTAGTACTGCATTCCACCTTGTAACTCACAGTACTTCAAGTCTCCAACCCTTCTCCCACTGTTAAGGCAGAATGATCATATCGTGAAAGTAAAAGGAAGGGAAAAAAACGGACTACTTTCTCTCTTTCTATTAGAACTCTAATTAAACAATGTATGACTGTCTACTTGGGTCGACCGACACAAACACCACCGTCGTCAGTCAAGAGAGGCTAATTTACGACAGGTCATAACTGACCTGATCCTAGGACAGATTAAAGAGTGGACAGATGGCCTGAATATGAGACTTCTCTTACAGATGACTGACCTATGCTCCACAAACATACATCTGCACTTGTCTTCAGGCACTAAGGACTGGTTTCCCGCACCCATTATAAAAAGCCTCCTTTGGACTAAAAAGCATATGGTTAATGGAGAATCTTATTTGAAAGTGATTTTTAGCCCATGGATAGGCTTAATCTGGGTCCAGGAAAATGGACCGACGATTCCCACTTCTAACCTTTAAGCAATATTATGTGACCCTATTTCAAGAAGTTAGGCGTATGCTGCTACTTCACAGGAAAGGAATTTGCACATTTTTTAATAATCAAAATTCCTTTTTGGCAGAAATGCCTACTGGAACATGTGAACTTTCTTGTGCCTTAACAACAAACTTGTATGCCATCTGTAAATAGGAATACTATTGTTAAAATTACGAGCCGAGTTGGTTTAGCCATGCAAAAAGGCCGGAACCTTCCCGCAAGCCATGATTGGCTGAGATGATGGATGGGCTGGACATGCCGAGAGATGAGTTTGGATTGGTCTACCATGAAGCATGCTTTTGTCTAGAACATAAGCTGCTCAGTAAGTGTAGATAAACCTTGCTTACCGGGGCTTTTTTAGCCATAGAGAACTGCAAAAGTGTTGCTACTGCTCAACACCACTGCTGCCAAAAGTTAGCAGGCACTATTGACCAAGATCAGTGTGAAACATTTGTGATGGACTACTTTTTGATCATGGTCATTGTGAACCGGAGTGACTTGACACAATGTGGGTCAAACAAGCTGTACAAACAAAACAGAGTGAAAAGGGTTTCCAGTCTGCTGTGAAGCCTTCATCTATGCATAGGGGTAATAGTCTAGCTACATTTTCAGATATTATACGTTTCTAAATTTGTCAGAAAGTCGTTTTCATTGCAAGTTAAAGAGTACTGTTATCTAGCTAGCGAACAACAGCTTGCTGGATCACTAGCTAACGTTACGTGTATGATCTGTAAGCTATTTGCATTGCTAGTTACCGGTACCCCTTGTATATAGCCTCGCTACCGTTATTTTATTGTTGCTCTCTGATTTGTTATTTTTCTATTGTCTTCTTTTTTATTTACATTTTTTACATATTTTTTACTTCAGTTTATTTTAGTAAATACTTTCTTAACACTTATCTTTCTAAAACTGCATTGTTGGTTAAGGGCTTGTAAGTAAGCATTTCACTGTTGTTGTATTCAGCACATCAATCAATCAAATGTATTTATAAAGCCCTTCTTACATCTTACACCTGCTGTACAGAAACCCAGCCTAAAACCCCAAACAGCAAGCAATGCAGGTGTAGAAGCACGGTGGCTAAGAAAAACTCCCTAGAAAGGCCGGAACCTAGGAAGAAACCTAGAGAGGAACCAGGCTTTGAGGGGGGGCCAGTCCTCTTCTGGCTGTGCTGGGTGGAGATTATAACAGAACATGGCCTAGATGTTTAAATGTTCATAGATGACCAGCAGGGTCAAATAATAATAATCAGAGTGGTTGTTAGAGGGTGCAATAGGTCAGCACCTCTAGAGTAAATGTCAGTTGGCTTTTCGAAGCCGATCTTTCAGAGTATCTCTACCGCTCCTGCTGTCTCTAGAGAGTTGAAAACAGCAGGTCTGGGACAAGGTAGCACGTCCGGTGAATAGGTCAGGGTTCCATAGCCACAGGCAAAACAGTTGAAACTGGAGCAGCAGCACGACCAGGTGGACTGGGGACAGCAAGGAGTCAGCATGTGAGCCATGACCAGCCTTTCAAAGCACTTCATGGCTACAGACGTGAGTCCTACGGGTCGGTAGTCATTTAGACGGGTTACCTTAGTGTACTTGGGCACCTGGACTATGGTGGTCTGCATAAAACATGTTGGTATTACAGACTTGGACAGGGAGAGGTTGAAAATGGCGTAGTAGTAGTTTAGCTCATCTGGTCGCTAATGTCACTGGGCAGCTCTCGGCTGTGCTTCCCTTTGTAGTCTGTAATAGTTTGCAAGCCCTGAATGGGGAGAGAACCCCCGTGAGAAACTTTCTAGAATAAGTGTCAGAGCTCAGACGATTACTGCCAGATGCTACCCACAGGAGGCTCTCCAACCCTCGCATGCCTATCAATGAGCGTAGGCACACAGTGGTGAACTACACTCACTGGCCAGTTCATTAGGTACACCCATCTGGTACTGGTTGCTTCCAGAACAGCTTGTATTCGTCAGGGCATTCTATGAGGTATCGGAAACGTTCCGTGCTGACGCAATGGCACCACACAGTTGCTGCAGATTGGACGGCGGTAAATTCATGCTGCCAACAGCCCGTTCCATCTCCTCCCAAAGATGCTCTATTGGGTTGAGGTCAGGGGACTTGCGCAGGTCAATCAATTAAACTGAACTTGCTGTCATGTTCCAAGTGATGTTTCTCCACTCCTCAATTGTACAGTGTTGGTGATCGCGTGCCCACTGGACCACTTCTTCTTGTTTTAGCTGATAGAAGTGGAACCGGTGTTGTCGTCTGCTGCAATAGCCCATCCATGACAAGGCTCGACGAGTTGTGCATTCCGAGATGCCATTCTGCACACCACTGTTGTACTGTGCTGTTATTTGTCTGTTTGCGGCCTGCCTGTTATCTTGCACAATTCTTGCCATTCTCCTTCGAATCGCTCTAATCAACGAGCTGTATTCGGTCACAGGACTACCACTGACTGGATGTTTTTTTGTTTGTCGCGTCATTCTTGCGTGAAAAGCCCATGAGGGCGGTCGTTTCTGAGACACTGTATCTGGCGCGCCTGGCTGTCGTAAAATGTGTGGCTGTAGTGTGTAAAATACCCCTAAAAGAGTATAGAGGCCTATACAACAATATATTTATTGTACTGTATACAAGAAAGAGACCAGGTCCAGTTGACCAATAAATTCATATAATTTTTTATATTGACACTTCTTATGGTATCTGCAAGATTAGGAGGAAGGGATAGTAAAAAGGGATCCCATATGGCATAGAAATCGCCTTCCTTGTTCCTAAATATAGCACTAATTTTCTCCATTAGTAACACAAGATCTCACAGTACCAGTGATTTATTGTTGGTGGCTGGTATTTCATCCGGTTAAGGAAAATGCATTTGCCTGCCACAAAGTGTAATTCCTTAAGATTGAGCTGTGATAAGGTAAGTGAGGGCCTGTTCACGACGACAACTAGTGGAAATAGCCATGGGTCCATCCATTATTATAAGACATATGAACATGCCCTCCAACTACATTTTGAAATAAAGTCCAAAACAGATGGCCATGAGTGCCTTTTCCTTCTTATACTTACAGCAGGTGTCAGAGAATTCTTAATTCATTTATTACATATAATGGGAGTCCAATGAACCGACTTGCATAATCTTATATTGGATCTCTTGCACCTTGTTGCGGGTGAACAGTTGTCTTGTGTGTCAAGGTCATTCAGCTTTCATCAGGAAATTGTCCACTGGGGATAACCAGTACTCTTTAGTGGGCAGTCACATAGCTTTGTTCAGGGTTTTAGGGCTTCACAGATAATGGGATACTTCTCCTAGATTAAATATCACTTAGAAAGAACTTCTCGGGATATACAGTATGATGCGTATGTATACTAACGAGGGTGTGCTGTTGAGAAATCCCCCGGTGAGGGCCGAGAGGTATAAATAAACTCTTAGCCTAGGACCGGATGTGTTTCCATGGTCCCCGAGCAACTCAAAAATACAGCCTCAATGACTGGCACTCATGAGGTCCACATGAGGTCTGTACATTGTTCCTCTGTGTTTTGGCAGGGCCAATTGCTCTGCCCTCTCCCCTTCTCCCAGAGGACACTGAACAGCATCCAAAGTCAACAATCTGAACCAAACTACATGTCTCATTTATAACTCTCTGCTCCCCATGTGCACATGTTGCATATGTCCACTGTTTACCTTGAAATTCTGGAACTTTCTGTCCCACACCAACACAGCTTTACAGACAGAGTGTTGGTGTTGGGGGGATATGTGGTATTTTGTACACACTCATGGTTCCTGGAATGATAAAAAGCACACAAGTGAATCAAATTGAATCACTCCCTCCCTCCCTCCCTCCCAGAATGTCGGTCACAGCCTCCAGAGTAGAAGGTGTGGGAGTTGTGATTGTTTGCAGGAAACACTGTGGAGCTTTCCTCCACACCGGAGACTCAGTGCCAAGCCACTCACCCCAGTCCTTCTATAGCATCAGCCTACTCCAGCATTATGAATGTTTGTGTCATCTCTTGGACAACAGATAATGATGTGTGTGTGTTCAAATGTAAGCATAGATCAATTCTAATCAAAATGTTGCAACTCTTGAGTTACTGTAAAAGTAGGATGTTTTTGTGCTGGTCAAGGGCAGTCAAGTCTGGAATGAACCAAGGGCTACATCTGTTCTTAGTTCTGCATTTTTTGAAAGGGGCGTGCTTATTTAAGATGGTGAGGAAGGCACTTTTGAAGAACAATCAGGCATCCTCTACTGACGGGATGAGGTCAATATCCTTCCAGGATATCCGGGCCAGGTGGATAGATTCAGGGCACAATGCACAGACAAGGGCATGGTAGGGTGCAAGTACAGTGGAGGTAAACCTAGGCTAGGCTGGACAATTCACCCAAGGCTGAAAAAGGATTTAGAACGTTGGCTAAGCTGGAACACTAGCGCGAGCCCATAGCAAATGTATGGAATCGAACGTTCGCAGTCCCTGTTTTGACTGGAGTGAAGCTTAGAATTCCATTTAGCTTAAATGGCACCAAAAAATCTATCCCTTTTTATTTTACCACTACAATCTGTTCTTAGGACGAAACTGAAAAATAACAACTTGTGTAGAAAGTAAACATCCGCACCTCAATGGTGCCAAGTGTGCTTATGTCTGCATAATGAGGAAGTAGGAAAAAATGGCAACTTCTGACTATTTCTGGTCTAGCATTTGATGACAACAAGATACACTGCCCAGCATTACATCATTCGAAAGAGGAGATTCTCATGATTAGCATGGTGTCCGAATGAAAACATCAAAATATACACATTGCGAGATATTTGGCAAAATAGACAAACATACCTATATTTCCTTATAGGAAACAATGGGATGACCTCAGAGTAACATGAGGGATTTTTTTATGTTTACATTTGAACTATATACAATGTGAGCAGGTCTCCATAGCGAAGATGCCATTGTGACATAGTACAACAAAATGGGATTAGAATGTTCGGAAGGCGAGTTGGTGCCACAGTGCTCAATAGAACTAATAGGAACTGGCAGGGTGAAAAATGCCCTAAAATAAGGCCTGTTTTTTCATGATCACTTCAAAGCTACGGCAGGCAGCTGGGATATATGGTAATATTATGAAACTGGGCTCCACCGCTGATGCAATTAATGACTTTTGTTAGAAAAAAGCATTGTTAAAAATGTCATGTGTCCAGCCTACCTAGGCATTGGGTGACGATGAGAGAGGATGCATCTCTGGAAGTGCCAGTTAAGCTAGGTGCGGTTTCCACATATGTGGGAGGTGGGGCAGGGGAGCTAACCGAGGCATGTAGAGCGGGACTAGGGGCTCCGCAGTAAAACAAAACAATGAGAGCTACCCTAAACAACAGTATACAAGGCATATTGACATTAGAGGGAGGCATATCACAGGTGTTGATTGGGAGGGCTAAGACAACAACGGGTAAACCAGCTAAGACAACAACAACGGGTAAAATGGCGAAGAATGGGCCGAGAGGGTCAGTTAGCTACACACAGGGCCTGAGTTCAAGGTAGGGGCCGACAGATAAACAAAATGAAGTACCGTGTTAATGAACAGTCCAGTAGGCATCAGCTGTGTAGCCGAGTGATCATAGGGTCTAATAAGCAGCAATGGACAAAACAGGGAGCAGCTTGGCAGTTGTCACTACGCTAGGCGAGCGGGAGATACGGCACTCAGAGAGCTAGCAGGCCGGGGCGAGTAGCTGGGTCCTGACCGATATCAACGACGCAGGGGCCGGTTGAGAGCACATCAACCGAAATACGTCAACAGATCAGTCATGATGGATCGGCGGAGCTCCGTGTCGGCAAAGGGTCCAGGACAATTGGCAAGAGAGGTGTTGTAGTTGGTGTTCTTCATTTGCTAACCGGGGGAATGGGCCTAGCTCGAGGCTAACTGGTGTTTGCTTCTGGACAAGGGCATTAGCCACGATAGCCACTAGCTAGCTAGCTGCGATGATCCGGTGTAATGGTCCAGAGCTTGCGACAGGAATCCGGTGATGTAGTGTGAAAAAAAAACTATTCCGATATGCTCCGGGATGTTATCGCGCTGTGCAGACTGGCGGATATTATCCGGGCTAAAGCGGTTGGTGTCTGTGCTAAAAGTAAAGACTGCTAGCAGTGGCTAACAATGACTAAATAGCTAGTAGCTAATTAGCTGGCTAGCTTCTGAAAGCTAGCCCCTGATGGAGGTTCCGGTTATAAGGTCTAAACAAAATAGCTGATCCGTACCACGTTGGGTGAGACGGGTTGCAGGAAGGTACATTTAATTTGAAAATGGAAAAAGAGATTGAAATGTATACAGAAAAAAAGAAAAAGCTGAAAATTTACACGGGACAAAAACAAACACGTCTTGCGCCGTCTTGGATAGACTTGAGTTAATGCTGGTCATAAACTTTCTCTCTCTTGCCTTTGCAGTATTGAGAGTGGAATGACTTTAACATCAAAATATAGGACATTGAAACAATAGTTCTCACAAAGAATGTGCAAAATGGTTGGTGGGGATCTAAACAAATAAACAATAAGTGTTGTAAATACTGTAGCTACTATTTATTCAGAGAGGCTTGACAGATTTGCAATTCATATATTTGTGATATAAGTAATGACTTCCTTTCAAACCTTGGACACTGATTCAGATCCAAAGAATAACAACTAGCGTGATGTGAACAGATCAGCCACACTCCCTCATGCTTCTCATACCACATACCATGACTGCTAATATGACTAGGATAGTAGCCAGCATTTAGAGGGTTAACCTCCAACACAAGAGGGCTGAAAAGAGTAAAGCAAGAATGAGAGCGAGACAGAGACTATAGGAAGAGAGAGGGCTGGTGAGAGAGAACTAGAGGAAAAAGGAGACACCCTCTTACTGAATGGTACAGCTGGCTACTCTATCTATGACCTTGACTCTCTTTAATGTAAGGTTAGTGTGTCTTCTTGGTGGGAGATTAACATTGAAAAGCCCTTTCCCCTCTCCTGAAGTTCTCTTACTTTGCCTCCTCAGTCTCGACAAGCGCCAGACTGCGATCAGGGTCACTATGTGCCCAAAACCCACCAGGCCACAGCTGGCATTAGGACAGAGATAAAACTTTGGCAGCACTGACAGACAGGTGGGAGGGCATGGAGTGAGAGGAGTGGGGGCGTGTGGGTGTGCCAGAGGAGAAGAGAAGTTGGGAGGGTGGTTTAAAAAATAAAGACGGGCAGTTTCAACCTTTCCCGGCCAAAACAGTGAACCCCTAGCTTTCTCACATGCTGCCACGCCCTCTCTTCTTTCAACACTTCTTCTGTCCCTCATCTAGTCCTCTGTGTTTTACAACTCAGTCTTTCTCTTCCTTTCTCTTTTCTTCCTCGCTCTACATTCTAAATGTATATTTCTATAATGTATGTGTCTGTTCTTTAATGACCGGCCCACTCCGTGTTTACAGTATCTGCTTTCACTGCAAAGGGCTGTCTAAACTAAAGTGTATCTAGTCACACTGTGTACTTTACTAGACTCTGTTCATTAGACATACAGAGACACACACGGAGTCACAAAGGCAAGTTAGACTTCAAATGAAGGAACAGTTTAAAAAAAAACTACTGTACCACTGTAAAATTATGTCAAAATCCTCTTCCTCTTGAAATAGTAGCACTAAAACAATCTGATAATATGGTTATAATTTAAGTCAACATTGACAGTAGGTGGAAGTTTACATTGGAAGTACTGTGTTCTTACCACATTGAATTGAACCCCCTCTCTGACTCATTCCATCCTAGAGTATCAATGGTCTTTTTCTTCCTCATTCTCTCTCTCATTGCAGCCTAATCACTATCATGTTCCCCAATGAACGACCCCCCCCCCCCCCCTCTTTTTCAACCTCTACACATACAGTAGAGTTCAACTGAACAAGGATCTAGTTCTACAGTATTTCACAAGGAAGTAGGCGATGCAAATGTCTTCGTTAGGTCAATTAAAGCAGGACTGATTGGTCTGGAAGTGTTATCTCAATGGTCCTGTCACTGAGTGATTTCAAAAGAAAAAAGCCCAGCCCGAAGTAAGAATGATAATCATAGTAAGGCCCATCATCCGAGGGTAAAGGTCTTTACGCAAACGTTGTGGCATTCACATGCATTATTCACTCTCTGTCTCAGAGATAGAGAGGGGAGCGGCATGTTTACCATACTAGCCCATCGATTACACTTTCACACATGCCCTATGTACAGTGTCACCTCTATCTAATTTCCTTCGAGAATAAGAGTGAACTAAGCACAGACAATTTAAAGAGGCACCAAATACTCCTGCCTTCTAAATCTCTATGAAGGAAACAGATCGAATACCGGTTAACTTGCTTACACACAACAACAATCCCAAATGGCCTGGCGACACTTGTGGCTTGAGCAAGACAGGAAAACAGGTGTAGGCTTTATTTGTCTTTCTTTTTAATTTTTTTTAATCTATTGAGTATTCACAAATAGCCCGGACAGACACAGACAGCCATCAAACACACACAGAGGAGTTTCAAAGGGAGCAACACCATCCTTTTAGCCAGTCACAACCCTCTTGTATATATATATATATATATATCAGCAGACATGATTCGCAATTCAATTCTGCCATAGTGCCAACAGGTTTAAATATGGAATAGAATCCCTACTTCGGTAGCTGAAGGTTGCGGTTAAGCGGCCGTGGTGTTTATGTGTGCGTGTGTGTGTGTGTGTGTGAGTGGGGAATGTGCGTCTGTGTGTTGTACGGATGTGCGTCCCCCCCCCCCCTCCCCTTCAGCAACACAACAACATTTCACACACCGAGTTTGCCAAAAACACACAGACGGACAGCCAACAGACAGACACTGACCACAACAACAGTCACCCTAGTCGGTTGACCTACCAGGTATGATCTTCATCTATGCTGTCAGGAAAAGAGAGAGGAAGAGGAAGTAGGAGGAACAGAGAGAGCCGAATCAGGGGAAATGGAGGGGAAAGAGGAGGACTCCTGTTTGTTTGCTCTCCGCTGCCCCGTTTCTCCACCTTCTTAATTTTGACAGCCCCGTGCCTGCTGCTAGGACTTGTCAGCCTGCTCTCTAGTGGCCTCACAATTAGAAGGAGGGCAAGGGAACACGACAGGGCTGGGGGGGGCGAGGGGGAAGGAGGAGAGGGGGAGCAAAGGCCGGTATTGAAGCTTACGGTGGGGCTATAAATACCAGACAGAGACAGATGATCACACCATCACAGTTTAGAAGCTGATGGAACCACTCTGGCGGGCATTTTTTTTTTTGCTGCAGTAGCCCACTAAGCCAGGCTACTTTTCTTCTCAGAGGAGGAGATCTGTATTCAGTGAGATTATGTCACAGGTTTCAGCCACCGGGAAAGAGACCTGACCCATTTAAGAGGAATCTGATGATGTATCCAGTTTGCCTGAGCACATACTGTGTCTACATACCTGAAGTATATCCATCAGCTAATACTGTCAGCAAATAGCATCTAATACCACTACGATCAGTTGAGCTTTCTGCCAAAAGCCTATCATCTATGTGACATGATGACACAAGTGAAACATCAACAGGTGAAGCAGGACAAATGGTTCACAATGAAGCACTGTGTCAATTACAATGTACTCTAACATAAACCTGACGGAAATGTGAAAACAGAAAAACACAAAACAAAATGACACAAAACACCCCAACAAAAAGACCATTTCTCATATCCAGAACTGGAAACTATTCCGGCTCAGGCTGGCTTGGTGGTCCTCTTTGGCACTGGGTTAGGAATGTCAAACTTAACTGTCGAAATGCCAGTGAACACACTCCTGTTTAGTGAGAGATAGATTGGCAAGCCTCTCTAACTAATGACCCCCTGATGCTTTGGGGACCCTTGCAATGTATAACATTGGCTAAATATAGCATTTTTTTAAATTTTATTTGGTGGCTATGTATCCAAGTGTGCATGTGGCATTGTGAATTGCAGTATTGACAATGTATGTTCCATTCACAACTTTGTCAAACTATGTTTGAGTATGAAATAGGCCTTTCTAAAATCACCATTGTGTGTTCAATGTTAACTAGGCTTACAGTTACAGATATTGAAGATTTCTATATTTTGTCTGCTAGGAACTGATGTTCTTATAGGATTATCTATGGCCCAAACACAGTTCCTAGTGATATTGACATGGAATATTTCCACCAAATTAACCCATAAAGAGGTGCAGTCATTTCTGAAATAGAGCTATATTACGACACCCCTTGGGGGCTCATAGAGTAGTCTGATTCAGAGGGGTTGGGTTAAACGTGGAAGACACATTTCAGTTGAATGCATTCAGTACAACTGACTAGGTATCCCCCCTTTCCCCTATAGTTCACCCTTGTGGTATCTATACACACATCACTCACATTTCTGGAGTGATGAGGAGTTAGTGCCTAAAAAGGCTTTGAACATTGAAGACCTGAGAAATGCAGCTACCTTTGCAATCTCTCTTAAACCTTTTGTAATGACATTTTTTATAAAGGATGTTTTTTCGACAGAAAGACTGGATGTAACAAATACAGGAACAGTGTCCAAGAAAGGCACAAAATGTTTCGACCAAACCATAAAAGGGCCCCATGTATAGACATGTCTAATGAAGAAAGTGCAGATATTCTGTCTAAACCATAGAGTCCCTCTCTCTGCTCTAGTTAAAGTCCCATCTTGACTTAGAAAAACAAACTGTTACAGTTTGGTAGGTTTGTGTCAAAGGTGAAATGTTTCTGAGACCTTTGAAAGGAATAGAAAAACCCTATAGTATTTTGTATGTGGGTGGGTGTTGTGGGAGTAGGTTTGTGTGTGTGTGTGTGTGTGTGTCTGTGTGAGCATGCACATGCACATGTGTTTGTACACATCACAAAATCAACATTTACTTTTTAGAATCCATTCCTTTCCCTCCTCTCATCACCCAGGGGAGGATAGTCATACCTGAGCCACACACAGTGCCTTCAGAAAGTATTGATACCCCTTCACTTACAGTATTCAACATTTTGTTATGTTACAGCCTGAATTCAAAATTGATTTCTCAACCA
The DNA here is from genome assembly GCF_002021735.2 of Oncorhynchus kisutch. NCBI lineage: Eukaryota > Metazoa > Chordata > Actinopteri > Salmoniformes > Salmonidae > Oncorhynchus > Oncorhynchus kisutch. The sequence continues at coordinate 52,458,116 of NC_034186.2, read as the reverse complement.
TCTACACACAATTCCACATAATGACAAAGTGAAAAGATGTTTTTGTATATTTTTGAAAATATATTGAAAATGAAATACAGAAATATCTCATTTACATAAGTATTCACACCCCTGAGTCAACCAGTCTTCCTGGGTAAGTATCTAAGAGCTTTGCACACCTGGATTGTTTAATATTTTCCCATTATTATCAAAGCAATTCTTCAAGCTCTGTCAAGTTGGTTGTTGATCATTGCTAGACAGCCATTTTCAACTCTTGCCATAGATTTTCAAGACGATTTAAGTCAAAACTGTAACTACGCCACTGAGGAACATTCAATGTTGTCTTGGTAAGCAACTCCAGCGTATATTTGGCCATGTGTTTTAGGTTATTGTCCTGCTGAAAGGTGAATTTGTCTCCCAGTGTCTGTTGGAAAGCAGACTGAACCAAGTTTAGCTCTATTCCATTTATTTTTATCCTAAAAACTCTGTATCGCTTGCTGATGACAAACATAACCATAACATGATGCAGTCACCACCCATGCGTGAAAATATGAAGAGTGGTATTCAGTCATGTGTTGTGTTGGATTTGCCCCAAACATAAGGCTTTGTATTCGGGACAAAAAGTTCATTTGTTTGCAATTTTCTTTTGCAGTTTTACTTTAGTGCCTTATTACAAACAATATGCATACTTTAGTGCCTTATTACAAACAATATGCATACTTTAGTGCCTTATTACAAACAATATGCATACTTTAGTGCCTTATTACAAACAATATGCATACTTTAGTGCCTTATTACAAACAATATGCATACTTTAGTGCCTTATTACAAACAATATGCATACTTTAGTGCCTTATTACAAACAATATGCATACTTTAGTGCCTTATTACAAACAATATGCATACTTTAGTGCCTTATTACAAACAATATGCATACTTTAGTGCCTTATTACAAACAATATGCATACTTTAGTGCCTTATTACAAACAATATGCATACTTTAGTGCCTTATTACAAACAATATGCATACTTTAGTGCCTTATTACAAACAATATGCATACTTTAGTGCCTTATTACAAACAATATGCATACTTTAGTGCCTTATTACAAACAATATGCATACTTTAGTGCCTTATTACAAACAATATGCATACTTTAGTGCCTTATTACAAACAATATGCATACTTTAGTGCCTTATTACAAACAATATGCATGTTTTGGAATATTTTAATATTGTAAAAGCTTCCTTCTGTAATTTAGGTGAGTATTGTGGATTAATTGCAATGTTGTTGATCCATTCTCAGTTCTCCTATCACAGCCATTAAACTCTAACTGTTTTAAAGTCATCATTGTCATCATGGTAAAATCCCTGAGCGGTTTCCTTCCTCTCCGACAACTGAGATAAGAAGGACACCTGTATCTTTGTGGTGACTGGGTGTCACGCCCTGACCTTAGTTATCTTTGTTTTCTTTATTATTTTGGTTAGGTCAGGGTGTGACGATGGTGGTATGTGTGTTTACGTCTTGTCTAGGTTTTTTTTGTACATCTCTGGGGTTTTGGTTTGTCTAGGTAATGTTGGTCTATGGTGGCCTGAATTGGTTCCCAATCAGAGGCAGCTGTTTATCGTTGTCTCTGATTGGGGATCCTATTTAGGTTGCCATTTTCCATTTTGGTTTTGTGGGTTATTGTCTATGTGTAGTTGCATGTCAGCACTCGGTTTAGCATAGTGGCATGTTCGTTTTGTTAGTTTGCGTAAGTGTTCTTCGTTAATTAAAGAAGAATGTATTCTTATCACGCTGCGCCTTGGTCTCATCATGGGTGTATTGATACACCATCCAAAGTGTTATAACTTCACCCTGCTCAAAGGGATGCTCAATGTCTGCTTTTTTTTTTACCCATCTACCAATAGGTGCCCTTCTTTGCGAAACATTAGAAAACCTCTCTGGTCTTTGTGGATTAATCTGTGTTTTGACCTTAGAGATAAGTATATGTGTGGGGTACGAAGACAAGCTCGTCCTTCAAAAATACAGACTTGTTAAGCACATTTTTACTCATAAACGTATTTAGGCATTCCATAACAAAGGGACTGAATACTCATTAACTCAAGACATTCCAGCATTTCATTTTTGATTAATTTGTAAAAATGTCTAAAAACATAATTCTACTTTGATATTATGTGTAGGCCAGTGACACACAATCTTATTTTAAATGCAGGCTGTAACACAACAAAATGTGGGAAAAGTCCAGGGGTGTGAATACTTTCTGAAGGCACTGTAGCTGTGTTGATGACCAAGGACCAAAATCCAATATGTACCATGGGAAATACCTAACATCAGCTCATCTTGGACTAGTACTCATTATAGGAACATATGCTATTGATTTGTGTGTTTGTTCCATAGTTTAGACTACAGTGAGTTAACTGTTATATGGAGGCAGTAGATCTCCCAGCCACTCTGACGTGAGCCAGCCAGGCTGCACTCAGTACATTGTATTACAACTATAATTAAGGCTGTTTTTTTCCAGCCGCCTTTTTCCTCCATGTGAGCCAGCTCTGCTCCAACTGGCAACCTCTCAGCCTGCCTACGCTGGGAGACAATAACCTGCAGGCTCCTGTGAGAGGACTTTGTACAGTGGGGAGAACAAGTATTTGATTCACTGCCGATTTTGCAGGTTTTCCTACTTACAAAGCATGTAGAGGTCTGTAATTTTTATCATAGGTACACTTCAACTGTGAGAGACGGAATCTAAAACAAAAATCCAGAAAATCACATTGTATGATTTTTAAGTAATTAATTTGCATTTTATTGCATGACATAAGTGATCACCTACTAACCAGTAAGAATTCCAGCTCTCACAGACCTGTTAGTTTTTCTTTAAGACCTGTTCTCCACTCATTACCTGTATTAACTGCACCTGTTTGAACTCGTTACCTGTATAAAAGACACCTGTCCACACACTCAATCAAACAGACTCCAACCTCTCCGCAATGGCCAAGACCAGAGAGCTGTGTAAGGACATCAGGGATAAAATTGTAGACCTGCACAAGGCTGGGATGGGCTACAGGACAATAGGCAAGCAGCTTGGTGAGAAGGCAACAACTGTTGGTGCAGTTATTAGAAAATGGAAGAAGTTCAAGATGACGGTCAATCACCCTCGGTCTGGGGCTCCATGCAAGATCTCACCTCGTGGGACATCAATGATCATGAGGAAGGTGAGGGATCAGCCCAGAACTACACGGCAGGACCTGGTCAATGACCTGAAGAGAGCTGGGACCACAGTCTCAAAGAAAACCATTAGTAACACACAACGCCGTCATGGATTAAAATCCTGTAGCGCACGCAAGGTCCCACTGCTCAAGCCAACGCATGTCCAGGCCCATCTGAAGTTTGCCAATGACCATCTGGATGATTCAGAGGAGGAATGGGAAAAGGTCATGTGGTCTGATGAGACAAAAATAGAGATTTTTGGTCTAAACTCCACTCGCCGTGTTTGGAGGAAGAAGAAGGATGAGTATAACCCCAAGAACACCATCCCAACCGTGAAGCATGGAGGTGGAAACATCATTCTTTAGGGATGCTTTTCTGCAAAGGGGACAGGACGACTGCACAGTATTGAGGGAAGGATGGATGGGGCCATGTATCGCGAGATCTTGGCCAACAACCTCCTTCCCTCAGTAAGAGCAGTGAAGATGGGTCGTGGTTGGGTCTTCCAGCATGACAACGACCCGAAACACATAGCCAGGGCAACTAAGGAGTGGCTCCGTAAGAAGCATCTCAAGGTCCTGGAGTGGCCTTGCCACGAAACATGAAGGATCTGGAGAAGGTCTGTATGGAGGAGTGGGCCAAAATCCCTGCTGCAGTGTGTGCAAACCTGGTCAAGAACTACAGGAAACGTATGATCTCTGTAATTGCAAACAAAGGATGCTGTACCAAATATTAAGTTCTGCTTTTCTGATGTATCAAATACATCAGAAAAGTGATTTTCTGGATTTCATGCAATAAAATGCTAATTAATTACTTAAAAATCATACAATGTGATTTTCTGGATTTTGTTTTAGATTCCATCTCTCACAGTTTAAGTGTACATATGATAAAAATGACAGACCTCTACATGCTTTGTAAGTATCGGCAGTGAATCAAATACTTGTTCTCCCCACTGTATATGTTACACAACATTTATACACTTCAGCGAAATATTATACTAGTATCTACATTGTTTAAATGTTTGATAAACATTCCTACAATTGGATCAGACCCGTGTTACATCAAGCATGTGACGCAATTCACAATTCTGTGCAAGCAGACGAAGTACAATCTCTCATTTCATCTCGTTATTTTGGAAATATGGAGCAACGCGTGTTTTCCTCATCGGGCAGCCTGTAAACACACAGGTGCCATCCCAACCCAGGAGACATCCCAGGTGGTGTCAGCGGAAAGACAGAGGAGCAGCTGAGCCAGCCAACTTTGTTTTGAGCACAACAGCAATGCCCAGATTTACAGCCTTAAACTGTACTCAACATGCTCATCGCTGCGATGTCACAACACAGGCTACTGATAGCCCCCATGTTTTTTTCACTAGCGAAAGGTCAGGCTCACACACTCCCATACACCACACCCCAATCGTGAGCCGTTAGTACGAAAAGGGACAGAGGAGAATCCTCAGTTGCTCATAGTTTCATACATTTCACAAATATGTGGGAATGTCGTGCACCGAGGAGGGAGAAGCCTAGGAAAACAACACGACATGTCTGAAATATGAGTTAGGTTAATGGCCTGTGCCCCACTAATCATAAACAATGTAGCTTTTGTTTGAACATGCAGTCGTATTCATTCATCACACATGATTGCACATGTCACGGACACAGCGTAAGTGTTTTCCTGGGATTTCCCAGATCAAGAGGCACTGTTGGCTTGGCCTGATGTGTAAAGAGCTTTAAAGCGACACGCTACGAACCTGTCGATGCCCAATCTAAAGTTCCCTGTTTTGATTTCTACCGAAGCCATGTTGACAGAAGTCTGAGAAAGGGCTGATTGAGTTCTGAGAGTCTCAGACAGTGCTACGGTAGCAGTATAAAAGTGGACGTGGTGCAGAACAATCTGAGGGTATTATTGAATCTTACAGCTATATAATGCGATTTCATACCATCAACACTTTCGATATTAATACGCTCTAGGATCATCAGACATGAAGAGACACCCACATACCACTGTGGTGTCTGCTAAACATCTCCATTTGATATATTCCTTCAAATAGATACTGTGCCTAATGTATCTTACGGTATGGTTGACAAACTCCATGATTGGTCACATGACATGCATTCCAAAATGAATAAAAATAGCCCAGAGAAAGGCAGCACTACACTTTCACATTGGTATTTCTGGGGTAATTCACGTATACACATGGCTATTATGGATCATCCACTGTAGGTGGCAGCAGTGAGTTAGCAAACATTTGGTATTATCAGTGGCTAGGATGGCACTCTGAAGCATGATGGGCTTTCATTGCCTGATCAGTTACACAGCCTTTTTTATCCCTTGATATTCACATAAAGAGCAAGGAACCTTATTTTCTTTACATTTTGCACTAAATGCCCTAACATACAGTATAACAATATGCCCCTGGATATTTTGAAGAAGATTTTGCTTCCAGACGTGTTATTTGATCCAGATCTCAAACGCTCTAAATGCTGTTGACCGGGTGATATGTAAACACACACTAACCTCAAATTTAAAATTTCCGAAAGTGGAGTCATTCTCCTGATGACTAACACAGCTTGACCACTGCCTGTCATATGAGCAATGCTGCTAATTTACTCCAGACCTGCAGAAGCAGTGTCACGTGTGGAACAGAGAAAACACACCCAGAATAGTACAGCTATGGTATGAGCAAACTATTCCAATTTCCTGTCTGTTCTCTCTCTCACACAACAGTACAGACAACGCCCATGTGTGCTGCAGTCTCCTGCCACTCTGTGCAAGGGTTATATGCTACAGTATACACTCATTAACACCCACATAACACATCTCAAAAACCAGTGTCAACCAACATGCATCTTGCTTTAATAACAGCAAACAACGGCAGAGAAACAAAGACGTATACGTTCAGTTTAGTCAACGCCAACAACATGGGATAGCATCGCCAGCATTTTTATGCACATTCCAGCACTTTTCATGAGCCAATCTGGGGTGGGGGGGGGGGGGGGGGTGGGGGGAGCTGTCAGCAGGCGTGATAACATATTGTTCAGAAAGCCCACCTAACAAAGCCTGTTGTTAGATAACACATACAAACTCATATTATTATCTGACCCGAGAGGGGAAACCAGGAACTGGAGACCAGTGTTAAAAAATGTATAATCACAGTGCCAAGAACACAGCCTTCCTGACTAAAAAAACACAGAGAGAGAGAGAGAGAGAACGTGTCCAAAAGCACCACACCCCCTTCTCTCATTCATTCTCTTCTTCCCTTTATCACGCAGGTCATCTCCACGGAGAAAAGACAGGAGGGGAGTTAGCTAGGCGTAGCACATAGCCACACCACAGGAATTATTGCAGGTCTGAATCATTTCTGGCAGGGAGACAGCGAGTGTGCATTGCTCAAGTCTAAAATCAAAGTCATGTGGCACTGAGGTCTGTACAATAAAATACGGGCTTCAACATGCTTCGTATGCTACAATATGCTGTTGTGCATGGAAATCTATTACATTTGTCACTTTGTAGTGTGAGTTCTCTCCCCTGTCAGTGAAACTATAGTAGCATGCTCTCTCACAGATACCTAAATCACAGATTCATTGTAATTGGTTTGTACTCATTCATCATCTCACTGAAACTATCCCTAATGAGCAACCGACTCTATAATAGAATAGATCAAGCACTGAAACTAACGTTTGGGACTAAAATACAGATTTTTGCTGACCAACGTAATACTATAAGTTCATCTTCAAATGATACACTGTGAAGAGAAGTATAATAACCTAAAACACTGTTTATACTATATGCAAATAGAACATAATAGCACATGGTAAAAGACATGGTAGTGCCATCACCACAACGCCCACCTAAGACTTCCCACAGTACATGCAAGGGAGGAAACCTTGGCAACTGCAGTGACATCACACATCAAACACACAGGACAGGAAGTAACTAGGGGGAAACAAGACATTCTCTCAAACCTTCTATGAAGTTGGGGAAGGTCTTCTCCTCGGGTACGTCCAGAGAGTGGTCCCAGTCATCGTCGGAGATGGTGCTCTGGGTGGACTCGACCACCGCTCCTCCGGCCAGGAGAGCCCGTTCAACAGCCAGTGCGTGCAGGACATCAAAGTCCAGTTCTTGCCCTGTTATCTCAGGTACAACAGCAGGAGGAACCTCTCCTCCATCCACTGCCTGCGTGCTATTGATGTGCTGCACCTCAATCACCTCCTCCACCACTACTATCTTCTTTCTCATGTTGGCCTCGTCTACAGGCTGGTCACAGGTGTCCTCCAGGTGAGGATGTGCTGGCAGAGGGGTGGTGGCTGCAGTGGTAGCAGGGGTCTGTGGTGGTTCCTTGTCCTTCTCCTGCTCCGAGGCCTTGGGAGGAACAGATAGACTTTTCTTCTCCTCCTCTGTGCTCTGTGCTGCTGTTAGAGCGTGTTTTGCAACAACTCTGGGAAGCTCCCCCTGCTCAGTGTGTAGGCTGGCCCGTGCCTCGGCTCCGGCTGACGCTGTCTCTCCGGGTGCTTCCCTTGCAGAGGAGGTTTTTGGTTTCGAGTCCTCCCGTTTTTTTTCAGCAGAGAGCTGGGCAGGCTCCGCCTCTCCTTTGTCTAAAGCAGGGGCCCCAGCCTGCACAGCTGCTGCCATGCTGGTTTCCTCAGACCACATTCCTTCCTGAGGCATCTTTGGAGAGCAGTCCATTACTTTTGCCCCAGGGGTGTTTGGGAAGTCAACCTTAACGGCGGCCATGGTCATCAACACCTTCTCTGTTGGTGATGATGTTTTAGCTGCAGGTGGAGATAATGATTTTGTGGTCTCACGGTCTGGGGAAGAAACCTGCTTTTTGTTTTTAGCTTTTTTTGCCTTTGACGAATCAACCACAGCTGTTTCTATAGGGGCTTTAGCCTCCGGCACTATGGCAGGTTGTGGTGGTTGCGGTGGCAGTGTGAAGGTCATCTTCACAGGATTGAGGGCTTCCTGTTTCAACTCCATCTTTATGGTCTTCTGCACTTTTACCATTTCCACTTTAGTGACACTCATCTCTGACCCGTGGGTGAATTTTCCAGATGAGCCTGAGGCCACTTTATTGGTCGTCTCAGCCTTCTCCTGCACTTGAGGGGCTGCAACGGGATGGGATGCAGCTTGTGATACTATAGACTTAGTGTTGCTCTGTTCCACTGCTGGTTTGGGGATCTGATGATCAGCCTCATTTGATTTTTGAACCTCAGCCTTAGTTTCTCTTCGAACCTCAGCCTTCATTTCTTTAGTGGATTCTGGTCCCTTGGGCTTTATTGATGATGCAAAAGCTGGTGGGGGTTTGGGGGGCTCCTGTGTCTCTTCCTCGGGGGTCTTCAGTCCTTTTTCTAGGGACACCTTTGTGACAGGTGATTCAGCCATCGCAGCCTTCGTTATTTCTCTGGGAGATTTTTTCTTCTTTGATTTGGAGCAATCTTCAATCATCCCTTTTTTAGTTTCAATAACCTTTTCAATAACCTTTTCAGTGACAACACTGTCTTTGCCACTGACCACTGATAAGGGATCAGTTATATCAACTTTAAATGATTTGGTGGGTTTGGCTGAGAGTTTGGGGGTCTCTTGGGGGACAGTCATTTCTGATGCTTTCTTGGGTTCTGGAGTCACCTTCACTTCTGTTTTTTTCTCCTCAATCTTTTTAGTAGGGGGCAGGGGTGCTGGGATGGCTGGCTTACTGGGTACAGGTTCAGCAGAGACGTTGGGGGCCTCTTCAACTGCTGCAGCTTTCTTGGGCTTCTCTATACCTGCTTTATTGAAAGAGGATTCAGCTGAGACCTTCACTAATGCAGCCCCAGCTCCTGCAGCACTAGCTACTGCAGTAACAGCTAATGGGAAGGCTGTTTTGGAGGAGACTGACTTGATGCTGACCTGTGATTCATGTGTTGAAGTAGAATTTTTCTGAACCGGAACCACCTGGGACCTTTCTGCACGAACCTTAGTGATGATCTTCTCCTGGGAGGACACCCCTGCTTTACTGCTACTAGCCACAGTGGTCTGAGAGAAGGTAACCGTGGAGGCCCTCTTCCCCTGGCTTTCCTCCATCATTGAAGCCTCAGTGCGGAAGCCCCGCCCCTTCCACAGGGGAGGCTGGGCCTGGGACTCAGATTCCCATGATGCTCTTGATCTGACCGGCTCGGTGGCCATCGGGCGACCTCTGAACCTTGGCGTCCTGTCAGAGGGGCCTTCCTCCTCGGCTGCGTCCAGCCTCCTGTGTCGGTAGACCTGGCGCTCAGCCATCGCCTCCTGACTCTCTTCCCTGCCAGGTTTGGGGACATAAGATGTGGGGCCGTCCACTGACTGGACCCCACGCGCTGCCCTTTGGGCAATGGCCCGGGTTGCTGTTGGATGGCGAACCCTTTGCAGGGAAGAGGGAATGATCTCAGCAGGCAGACGGAGGTAGTCGCGCAGGTAAACAATGCCCTCGTTGGTCAGGTACCAATAGAAGTGCCTCCAGGCGAAAGTCTCCCTCAAGTAGCCCCTGGACTTGAGGGAGGCCATGGCGCGGATCACCTGCAGGTTTCCCACGCTGGGGATCTCTGGGTGCTTGGTCTGGGGCCGCTTGTCTTTCTTGGCCACCATGACACCATCGCGAAACAGGAGCTCGTAGATGGCCCTCAAGTCCACCAAGGGCATCACCATTCCGGCCACCATTGTTGCTCTGTGTGTTGCGCGTGTGTGTGTGTGTGTTTGTCTCTTCAAAGTATGACTAACAGCAAAGCTGGAGCCACTCCGCCAAGGGAGAATGTATTACAGGATGACCTCACTTCTCAGTCTCTGAAAGGGTCCAGTGGCTAAAACCGTCTGCACGTGCTTTTCAATCCAATCACAAAAAGTATGAATAAATCCTCTTATTTTCTCTTATTGCTTCTTCTTCACTCTTTTCTTGTTGCCTTTGAGCGCGTGAGGAAACAGAGAACGTTTTTCTGAGAAGATGTCGTGAAGAATCCAGAAACTAAGTCAAAAGAGTACTGTTCCCCCCTTTAGTCAGACTTGCTTGGAAGTGAACAGACTCCGGTCTGATGCATGCAACGGCAGTGACAGAAGGAGAGAGAGAGAGTGTGTGTTTGTGTGTGTGTGTGTGAGAGGGAGAGAACGAGAGAGAGAGGCACACTACTCCACGGCTCCTCCTACCTTCTCTCTACAGTTGAGGAAAAGTTGGCATGGAAAAAAAACAAGCTTCTGAGTAAACAAACTTAAACAATGACAGAAGGCCGAAAATGACTGATGAGGGGGTAAATAAATGAGTGCAATCGAGATTAGATTAGGATAAGCGAGTGAAAGAAAAGGCAAATGAATGGAAGCTACTAACACACCTCTGTAGTACTTGGGCATATGCAGGGCTGTTACTAAAAGAAGACGCCCACCCACATACGTGTGCTCGCACAGTCACTCACTGATGTAGTGGGTTGGAACAGGAAAGATTAGCTAGCGACAGTAAAGGGAGACACCCTTTAGGCATGCCATCCTACACTGCAGAGACACACTAGACATTTACTTACGGGAAGCTTGTCACCCTCAAGCTTCCCTGGTTTACACATTTCAGATCCAGTATCACTGACTGCTTGACTTTTGCCCTACACACAGAGGATCTGACTGAGAACTGCATTTCTCCAGACCCCACACCTAAGAAAGCAGAAATACTTTCTTCTTGAATGTAGTATGACATATATAGATAGTGTGGGAGATAAAAGAGAGATAGGCTATAGCCACAGCTACGGCAACATGGACATAAGCTTTGGTGTGACCGACTAAAACTAGACTCCTGTAACTTGATAGTTAGACAAGTCACGGTTGAAAACACAAATAGCCCTATGGACTGAAATGAGTTCACTAATCAATCTCGTTTACAAGCCAAAGAGGTATAGCCAGATCCCACTCATATAACTAATAAAACAATTGATTTAATTCAACTCCATTCACATCAGTGTTTTGTTAGTAGATTACACAGTCAGCACCAGGTGGAGAGGAAATAAAAGAGTCCCACCAACTCCTCCCAATGTAACCTATTAAAGTGATGCAACAGGCTGTAAGAACCACTTATTCCCACTGTCCAAACGGCTCATACGGAGGGTTCCTGCCCTGATATAGCCAGTGAACTCGTATTGCCTGACTCGACTATATAAAGAGCCTGTGCATTATAGCTACCCTTTCACAGCACCCAGTAACATGATATCAGATGACCTTCCCCCGAGATCACTTCTCTCTCTCTCTCTCTCCAGTGCATCTGTCTCGCTCACCTATCGATGTGTCAGAGAGAGAGTCTCTAGTGCATTCACGTGTGTGTAAGAGAGAGAAACTGGAAACCGTGCCCTTAGAGGAGGAGAGATCGAGGCAGAACATTTCATTAGTCTAAATTCTATTCTGTTCACACATTTATCAGGTACACAAAAAAACTTGGGACAGGAACTGACTGAGTAGTGCCTGTATGTGAGTAACGCCCGCGGCAACAATGAAAAAGAGCCACGAGGAAACTCATAGGCTACTAATTCCAACCACAGTGGGTTGCAGTCAGATCCAGATCCATACACTGAATTATTTATATATTTGTTCCATTGCCAGTGTTCCAGTTCAGAGTAAGTCAAATAGAGCTCACCAGCTTGTAGTCCTAAAACACAGAAATTAGTTACCTCTGGTTCGTTCAGCCATCGTTCAGCCATTGGGAAAATGAATGGGAAAAGAAAAGGGTTTTGGGATAAACGCCCAAAATAAGGTCTGAGGTTAACACAGGCTTAGGAAATACGTTTTGTTCTAAGAGATAATATCAGTCAGTTAACGTGACCTTTATGAATTATCATTTTTACGATTACATAAATGCTTCAAAATTCACAAGTGACGTTAGCTGATGAAGATGATCTCATAGAACAAAACATATACCACAAATCTTATTTTTGACGTATATCCCAAAAACACCATTCATTTCCCCATAGGCTTTGTCCAAGGAACCATGGTGGAGTTAGTGCCTACAAAAAGACACCATTACTATTTCTCTCTGTATCGTCTTTCAGGGCTGCAGTGGGCCATAAATATGTTGTTCAGGGCAGCTTGACTCTACTGTCACTTCACAGACAGCTGTCTGCAACAGTTAGCAGTGCGCTCTCTGTCAAACTATACAACCATTAGGTGCAAGTCGGCCTCCCATCACCAATCAAGTCATCCGAAATAATCACCTGATAATAATCATCATCTTTGGGTCTGTATTTTAGGAATACAGACAACTCGTTAAACCTAACTGCATGCAATTAGATCCAAGGCGTTCATTTAAAAAGGTGCATACTGCCACAATAATAGCCTACTTCATGAACACTGAAGACTTGTTTTTATGCATTATATAGGGACACATTTAAATGTTTCTAAAAAAAAGAACTATTAAAAGCATATGCATGAGCAGGGTAGCGATTGAAAGAAAAGACTGGAAATTGTCAGACCAAAAGTGAGGACACAACTGTTCAGCTGACATAAGACTGAATCCGAACATTACAACGTAGATTTGTTTGTGCATTTGACACTTACCGTACTTTTCACAGCATTTGTCAATCAATAACAAAATCTGAAAATACTCTGGATATATTCAACATAATAAGAATACTCACTGTAATTTTGGAGTAGGGGCAAGATAAGAAATAAATGAGTACAGGGGTTTGAGTGAGATGTCTAACTGGTGTCTCCAAGTGGCCACACACATGTCCGAACTGGGTCATTTCAATACACTTTTATGACTCAAGAAAATAGTTCAACTGTAAGGGGCTTTTTTTTTTTTTTTCTCCAAGCTTTGCCACTGAGGAACTGAAGAAAGCACTCTTGTTGTTTTGTTTGGAACACAGCCTTGTGTCCCCGCCATCACACGATTACTGTCGTTGTTTGCATCATCCAATAATGTTCCGGTATACATCGCAATCTGGGTCAGGTGGATACCATTTGAGAGCTTATTCTATTGCCAACATGGATATCTAAATGATAAAACCCCATAACCTTTTTAACCTAACATGTCTTTACAGACACTCAAGCCTAGAAACTCTTTCACAAGAAGTGGCGGTGGCCACAGTTAATAGCATAAAAGCACAATGAATGCTGAAGGTAACTACTGCAAACACATTCCTTGCGATTACAAAAGGAAATGGAATGGATGACCATTGACATGCTACAGTCTGCCTAACCACAGAAAGGAAGTTGGTGCAGGTGTGCATTTGTACCCCTATTAAAAAGTTGCAATATGCAGAAATCCCTTTGCCATTTCCTGGTTGCTAAAATGCAAATAGTTCACCTAATTTCAGTTTATGTACATCGTTGTACCATCTGAACCGCTGTGAAATATATTTTCAATTACTACAAATGTTGTATTTTCAGCTGTTTGAAGCTGGTGTACAAAATCGAAAGTAAAAGAAGCACAAACTAAACTTAAGCAAAGGAAGCATAGAACAGATCTATCGCTTCTTAGACTTGCTTTCAATGATAATGACAGATCTATAAGTCACAATTTAATTTTTCCTTTAAAAAACAAAATGTATCCAATTAATCATCCATTTCATAAGGAATAACTGCCTTCCTGCACTGCATCGTGATCTATCAGGTTATAATGAACAGAGATTACACTATTATTGTCTTAAGAAAATGTGCTCCTGGTTCAAAACTATAAACTGGCAATAGCCCCAATTTCACTGTGCCATGCCATGTCCCCTAGTTGTGCCCCTCTACCCATGCCAGCACTCCTCATTAGGGATAATTTGCATCCACATGCCCTGCACCCTCCTCTTAGAACTGCCCATCAGTGGGATTTCATCCACTGTTTGTGCACACAGTGCTAACTGAACCACCCAATGTCTCACATTGACCCATGAACTGGCTAAATGCCCAGACCCATTTATAACCCCTTCCTCAAAAACATGACACTATAACACAGCTGACCATCAATTCAGTCTTTCAACATGTCATAATGGTTGCAATTGCTTTATGATTGCTGATACTGTATGTTTGCATTATCAGACAAATGAATGGTCAGAAATAGATGTCTAACGGAGGGGGAAGAGTTTCCACTGTACTGAATAAGCTGTTCATTATCTCTGGACTGCTGAATTTGGCAATGGGACAACGTCGGGCCAGGCAGTGGAAGTAGACATTGATAATAGATCGAGAGATGAACGGGATAATCAGAAACTAAAGAGAGGTGTGATTGTAGGAAAGTCCACTCCAGCCAGATCCTGTTCCTGGTAAGTCTGCTTGGATGTGTCAGAGAACCCACTCTGCCCAGAATAGACATGTCAGCACCCACACCAGGGACGCTGACTGGGCTCCATGCCCACTGTAAACGGTCTGTGCTCTGGGGCTCAATGGCCCATCCGAGACACGTGCCTACTGCCTGCCCACTCTGATATCAGACCCCAAGCGATTACAGCCACTCCCAGGGGGAAGCAAAGGTCATCAGGATATTTCTTAGAGACCAGTTGTGTATATCTGTTGCATTGAGAGTACGTCCAGGAATCAAATGGAGCTGAAATTAATGTGGCTGGTAAATGTAATTACAGCTGCTAATAAATGACTGAGACTCCTACCCTCTGCCTCTGGGAGGAAGAATGTCAAAGTTGGCTGGAGTTGACCTGATCTCAACTTGAGAGAAATAAAGAGAGCGAGTCAACAGGATTTTCTTTTTTTATATCCGAAATATACAATATACTTGCAGTGAAGCTGCTCAACAACTACACCACACCAGTCATCCAACAGACTCCCATTCAGAGCGACACACGGAAGCATCCAGGGTCAATGCCCTGCTCAAGGACACGTTGACAGATCTCCCACCAGGCCAAAAAAGTTAACCTGAACCCCCCCCCCCCCCCAATAGCTGTCCCTCAACCATTCAAGACCTCTACCACAGACCCCCCCCCCAAGAAGATAAAAAATAAATAAATAAATACAATTAATTCCATCCCCCCCCCCCCAATGCACCAACAACCAAGAAAATGAACAAAAGAGAAAAAAGAACAAGACAGAAGAAGAAAACAGCAAACAACAATGCAACAGCAAAAAAATTAAAATAACTAGGGACATCAAGGACGACTAAAACCATAACACCAAGGCCAACTGTATATGTTTGTGTGCATGTTTGCCACTATTCCATGTATGTGCGTGTTCTTGTATACGTTTATTTGAATGAGAGTGCGTGTATATGCATGTGTACAAACACCTGCACAGGCATTCAGCCTCAGGCAAACCGGCATTAGTTGTAAAAACACTGCCCTCAGTGTCATTCAAACTGACTTTTTATTATGTTTTATTTTGACTTTATTTTTGAATTTTATCTTTGACATTCTATCTCCCGCACAGCAACTCCACTCCCACTTGTCTCCAATTCTACATCCCAACCTTCAGCTTCCCTCAGCGCATCCGATCTATCTCTGCTGGTCACCCTCTTTGGATTTCTACACAACACATATCTTTCATCTATGCTGTGATGTTTAACATACAATTTCAATCTATATAATCTAATATAATCCACAGATTGCGAGTTGAAGATAAATACTTTTACTAAGAGTATTAGTATATTAGTAATTGACTGACCCGGTCTCTCCAGATCTCCTAACAGTACCCTGTTTCTAGGGTCAATTTTAGAACAATGCTATGCATTTTCAGCCATTCCTGAACCTGAGACCAGAAACAGGCTACCTGAGGGCAATACCAAAATAAATGGTCTATTGATTCTGTATCCTCACAACAAAATCTGCAGAGCTTTGAGGATTTTATGCCCCAAATATTCAACATTTTGTTGGTGGCAAGAATTCTATATAATAATTTTAGCTGAAAAGTACGAATTCTTGAAATTTGCTTTGTTTTATATATAATCTCATACACCCTGTACCATGGAATTGGTACATCAAAAATCTCTTCCCAACTATTTTGCAATCTGGATGGCATAGTTGTCAACATCCTGGTCCTCAAATGAAACTGGTATACTTTCCTATTTATTGCTATTTTTATTCCTCTGCCAGTTTTGATCCTTTATATTGGGCAGACAGACCAGTTCCCTACCTCCTCCCGCTGCCACCTGCCTACTCCATTTTTGAGGTAATGCTGTAATCAATTGGTTGTACTCTTGGATTGAGCAGACCTTCCTGTAAAATTCTGATAACCCATGAAGGACATGACTACCATTCCAATGTACAATATAATTTAAGAACAAAATGCAATTTCAATCATCTTTCCCATAAATACAGGTATTTTATCAACCAGCACATTTGAGTTCAGCCTTAATATAAAAGCCTTAACTTTTCAGGCGGATGAAATTGAAATTGTAGCCAGCTGTGCAATGCTTGTTTGAAAAAGAGAGTTACTTTGAAAAAAAAGTAGGATTTTCAATTAATGAGACATGGCAATCTGCACAAAAGCATAAAGGCACTTTTTAAACAATGGATGAGCTTTTCTTCTTGAGAACCATATTGGGTTCAAGTGAAGCTTTTAGAGAGAGGTTTAGCACTTTTATATTTAATAATCTCAACCAACCAATTCATATTCATTATATAGATAGGTACGCTTTCTTTTGTCTGGTTTAGCATCCCAGATAAAGCAAATTATTTTTTGCTCATATGATTTGAAAAATGAATCATCAGAAGTAGGCAGCGCCATAAGTATGTGAGTAAACTGAGATATGACTAAGGAGTTAATCAGGGCATTTTTTTTACATAAATAGACAGTTATTTACCTCTACATGATTGCAGGATCTTGTCTATTTTTACAAGTTTTCTATTGAAATTCATTGTGGAGAGCTTATTTATATATTTTGTGATATGAATACCAAGTATGCCTACTTCACCATCAGACCATTTTATAGGTAAACTGCAGGATAATGTAAATGTTGTATTTTTTTAAAGATCCAATACGTAATATTGTACACTTATCATAATTTGGTTTTAGTCCAGAGAGTACAGAAAAGTTATCTAGATCTTCAATGAGACATTACAGGGATCTAGCTTGCGGACTTAATATAAAACTTGAGTCATCGGCATACATGGACACCTTTGTTTTTAAGCCTTGGATTTCTAATCCTCTAATGTTGTTATTGGATCTGATTTTAATACCTAGCATTTCGATGGCCATAAAGAATAGATATGGTGACAGCGGACACCCTTGTTTAACTCCTCTTGACAATTCAAAACTCTGAGATGTAGCCATTATTCACTATTTTACACCTGGGGTTACTATACATTATTTTTACCCATTTTATAAGAGAATTCCCAAAATTGAAAAAATCCAGGCCATATATAAAATCCAGTCTTAATTTATCATATTCCTTTTCAAAATCCGCTATAAATACCAGGCCTGCCTTCTTAGATGTTTTGTGATGTTCTATTATCTCTAGTAGATGTCGTATATTATCTCCAATGTATTGTCCATGTAAAAAAAAACTGTCTGATCAGGATGAACAATACCTGGTAAAACTCTTTTAATTCTGAGTGCTATGCATTTCGCTAGTATTTTTGCATCACAACATTGAAGTGTAAGAGGCCTCCAGTTTTTTTAGATAGACTGGATCTTTATATTTGCCATCTGGGTCTTGTTTTAATAATAGTGAAATCAGACCTTCCTGCTGAGTACCTGACAGACTACCATTTCTATAGGAGTAGTTAAAACAATCTAACAATGGAGCTTTTAGTATATCAAAAAAGGCTTGATATACATCGACCAGTAAGCCATCAAGCCCTGGGGTTTTTCCAGAATGTAAGGATTTAATAGCCTCAAAAAGTTCTTCCTCTGTAATTTGGCCTTCGCACTGATTTTTCTGTACATTTGTTAATTTTCCATTTTTTATATTATTTGGAAAGAATTCCTTACCGTAATCTTCCTTCAGTGGGAGAGGATGAGACGGAAAAGAGAACATCTGCCTAAAATATTTAGCTTCCCCTTTTAAAATATAATTCGGAGAATCACAGATGATTCCGTCTTCAGTAATGAGTTTCTGCAAATTATTTTTGTTAGTGTTCCTGTATTGGAGATTCAGGAAGAATTTGGTGCATTTTTCTCCATATTCCATTCCAGTTCGCTTTATTTTTGTAATAGATTACATGAGATCATTCTTGAATAAGTTCCTCAAGTTCTTTTTGTTTTTTTCTCTAACTTATTTTGTATCTCTGTAGTATCGTTGTGATTGCTATCTACCTGTACTATCTACCTGTGAAGGCCAATTAGATGATGATCCGATCGCATTCTGTCTCCTATTAAAACATGTTTAATCTTTGATGCAAGAGAGAAAGAGACAACGCGATTCGTCCTCCTCAGACGAGGAGTATGAAGGATCGGACCAATATGCAGCTTGGTATGTGTCCATGTTGATAATTTATTATTAACATTGAACAATAAAAACAAAATAACAAGTAGAACGAAAACGAAACAGTTCTGTTTGGTAAAGACACAGAGACAGAAACAATCACCCACAACTAAAATGGGGAAAACAGGCTACCTAAGTATGATTCTCAATCAGAGACAACGAATGACACCTGCCTCTGATTGAGAACCATACCAGGCCAAACACATAAACACAACATAGAAAAAATAATATAGACTACCCACCCCAACTCACGCCCTGACCAAACTAACACAATGACATAATAAAGGAACTAAGGTCAGAATGTGACAAAAGTAGTAAAGACGACTAGTCAAGATGCCTTGAATAAGTCTCTTCCATGTACAGTTGAAGTCGGAAGTCGGAAGTTTAGGTTGGAGTCATTAAAACTAATTTTTCAACCACTCCACAAATTTCTTGTTAACAAACTATAGTTTTGGCAAGTCGGTTAGGACATCTACTTTGTGCATGACACAAGTCATTTTTACAACAATTGTTTACAGACAGACTGTTTCACCTATAATTCACTGTATCACAATTCCAGTGGGTCAGAAGTTTACATTCGCTAAATTGACTGTGCCTTTAAACAGCTTGGAACATTCCAGAAATTGATGTCATGGCTTTAGAAGCTTCTGATAGGCTAACTGATATCATTTGAGTCAATTGGAGGTGTACCTGTGGATGTATTTCAATGCCTACCTTCAAACTCAGTGCCTCTTTGCTTGACATCATGGGAAAATCAAAAGAAATCAGCCAAGACCTCAGGAAAAAAATTGTGGACCTCCACAAGTCTGGTTCATCTTTGGGAGCAATTTCCAAATGCTTGAAGGTAACACGTTCTTCTGTAGAAACAATAGTACGCAAGTATAAACACCATGGGACCATGCAGCCGTCACACCGTTCAGGAAGGAGACGCTCCTAGAGATGAACGTACTTTGGTGCCAAAAGTGCAAATCAATCCCAGAACATCAGCAAAGGACGTTTGAAGATGCTGGAGGAAACAAGTACAAAAGTATATATACCCACAGTAAAACAAGTCCTATATCGACATAACCTAAAAGGCCGCTCAGCAAGGAAGAAGCCACTGTTCCAAAACCACCATAAAAAAAAGCCAGACCTCAGTTTGCAACTGCACTTGGAGAAATGTCCTCTGGTCTGATGAAACAAAAATAGAACTGTTTGGCCATAATGACCATTGTTATGTTTGGAGGAAAAAGGGGGGGGGGGGCTTACAAGCATGAAGAACACCATCCCAATTCGGGTAACAGGGTTTTGGGAGCCTCAGCAACTTTACAGATGCTACTTAGTTTTAGAAAGCACCTTTTAACCCCTTCTCTGTACGGTAATGGTTAAAAGTGTCATCCAGGTGACTGACAGCTTTAAAAAATAACAAAGTTCAACAGGTTTTAAAACCATAATTCTTTATCTCTTGAGTGATCACTTGTTATAACATAGTTTATGACCAGAGCTGCATCATGCGACCTTAAGGGCCAGAGAGCTCATTCACTTGATCTACAGTGTGTCTTGTTCATGGCAGCTTCACGGGCCATGCCAATTAGCAACTTGGCCAGTCTTGAGTGGCACCTTTGAAACGCAAGAGGGCCAGAGCAGCATTGATTAACCCCTGGCACGAAGCGGGCAAATAAATTGGGATGATCTCGTGAGATCCAAAATGGAGGGCTTCAGGGGCACTGGAGTGACTTGGCATGAAGTTCTAAACCAGAGGAAGAGAGAAAAGAGGTGTGGTGGGTGAGTTGGCATCACAAGGACAGCCTCTGTCGGTAAACCATCAAAGACCACCACAAGGAAAGACTGGAAAACCACAGAGGACTGTTGCAGACAAAGGAGCAGTGTTTTGTTCACGAGCTGGCTAAAAGAGAGAGGGAGAAGGAGAGGAAAAGAGGTGCCATCGGCATTCCACACAACATTGTGAGTAAAATAAACAAGTTGACTGTTCTCGGATAATTGAAATTAAAACGTCTACTTTGACTGCGAGGGGAGAAAGTTATGGCATGTTGACACAGAGGATGTTGAGGCCATGAGAGGTGAACAGAGAGAGAGAGAGAGAAACACACATGTTGTGCAGTGATCAATGTCAGACTCCAAGAGCTGTTCTGTAAACTCAGCCAAGCTAGAACTGTCTCCAGACGCTGCCTAATAAATGAAATAGTTTTGGAATCAAGTAAGGCAAGTCGGAATAAAAACTACGCTTTTACATAAGATGTGGGTTTGCCAAGCACTTTTCTCTTGGACAGTCATTGGCAGAGTTCGCCTATATAAAAATTATGCTGATGTCACATCTGAAGAATAGCCTATTGTGTGTTATATAAGAGGAAGTTTCAAGTTTCAAGTGTTATTTGTAACATGCAAAAGTAGAGTGAAATGCTTATCTTGCAAGCCCTTCCAAACAGTGCAGTATTCAATATCGAACTAGTATAACAAAATTAAAATTAAAAGGAGAATGTAAGCTATATCCAGGGTCAGTACCAGTACCAAATGTACAATGTGCAGGGATACTGGAGTAGTTGAGGTAGATATGTACAGTTGAAGTTGGAAGTTTACATACACCTTAGCCAACTACATTTAAATTCAGTTTTTCACAATTCCTGACATTTAATCCTAGTAAAAATTCCTTGTATTAGGTCAGTTAAGATGACCACTTTATTTTAAGAACGTGAAATGTCAGAATAATAGTAGAGAGAATGATTTATTTCAGCTTTTATTTCTTTCATCACATTCCCAGTGGGTCAGAAGTTTAAATTGTTTAACTTGTTTAACGATTCAGGTAGCCTTCCACAAGATTCCACAATAAATTGGGCAAATTTTGGCCCAAACCACCTGACAGAGCTGGTGTAACTGTGTCAGGTTTGTAGGCTTCCTTACTCGCACAAACCTTTTCAGTTCTGCCCACAAATTCTCTTTAGGATTGAGGTCAGGGCTTTGTGATGGTCACTCCGATACCTTGACTTTGTTGTCCTTAAGCCATTTTGCCACAACTTTGGAAGTATGCTTGGGGTCATTGTCCATTTGGAAGACCCATTTGCGACCAAGCTTTAACTTCCTGACTGATGTCTTGAGATGTTGCTTCAATATATCCACATACCTTTCCTTCTCATGATGTCATCTATTTTGTGAAGTGCCCCAGTCCCTCCTGCAGCAAAACACCCCCACAACATGATGCTGCCACCGCCGTGCTTCACGGTTGGGATGGTGTTCTTCGGCTTGCAAGCCTCACCCTTTTTCCTCCAAACATAACAATGGTCATTATGGCCAAACAGTTATATTTTTGTTTCATCAGACCAGAGTGCATTTCTCCAAAAAGTACGATCTTTGTTGTAAACTGTAGTCTGGCTTTTTTATGGTGGTTTTGGAGCAGTGGCTTCTTCCTTGCTGAGCGGCCTTTCAGGTTATGTCGATATAGGACTCGTTTTACTTTGGATATAGATAGTTTTGTACCCGTTTCCTCCAGCATCTTCACAAGGTCCTTTGCTGTTGTTCTGTGATTGATTTGCACTTTTCGCACCAAAGTACGTCATCTCAAGGAGACAGAACGCGTCTCCTTCCTGAGTGGTCTGTCATCTGTGTGGTTCCATGGTATTTATACTTGTTGTTTGTACAGATGAACGTGGTACCTTCAGGCATTTGGAAATTGCTCCCAAGGATGAACCAGACTTGTGGAGGTCTACAATATATTTTCTGAGGTCTTGGCTGATTTCTTTAGATTTTTCCCATGATGTCAAGCAAAGAGGCACTGAGTTTGAAGGTAGGCATTGAAATAGATCCACAGGTACACCTCCAATTGACGTCAATTAGGCTATCAGAAGCTTCTAAAGCCATGACATCATTTTCTGGAATTTTCCAAGCTGTTTAAAGTCACAGTCAACTTAGTGTATGTAAACTCCTGTAATTGTGATACAGTGAATTAGAAGTGAAATCATCTGGGAAAATTACTTGTGTCATGCACAAAGTAGATGTCCTAACCGACTTGCCAAAACTATAGTATGTTAACAAGAAATGTGTGGAGTGGTTGAAAAACGAGTTTTATTGACTCCAACCTAAGTGTATGTTAACTTCCGACTTCAACTGTACATGTAGGCAGGGCTTAGGAGAAAGTGACTGGTAGCAGGACAAATCGATAGATACTAATAATGGCAATCAATAATCAATGAACAGTAGCGTTGTGGTATTAATAATCATTTTAGCAGCAGCGTAGGTGTAAGGGAGAGCAGCTTGGCTGTTGTCCAGTTCTCAGAGGCACAAAACACACATGGAAAACCTAGAAATTGGGTGGAACTACCTCTCCTTTTCCAGAGTGGAAAGTGGATATGAAGTCAGAGATTATCCCTCACCCAACAAATATAAGCACCTCTCCCTCTCCCAGTCTTGCTACTTGTCTAATTTAATGAGCTGACATTTGGTGGGGGACAGTGGCGTGCACGCTGACCAACCTAACAGTAACTGCGCCCCCTGCAGTCCCTGGCAGAGGAGCCAAATGGAACTCACTATGGGCAAGGGCTGAAACCATGGGCCTGTAGTGGAGTCATGCCGATTTACAGTACATCACCATATTTATCAACTACATCATTACTATTGTAAAACCTGTCAGACTATCGAGCAAAGCTTCATTTCACATCCATGTTTTAATTCTGAAGAGAAAAAGTAAGATGTATGCCAAAAATCCCATAGTTTCACATAACATTTCATAATGAGAATCAGGTTTGAGAGTTTGGTGGTACATTTTGTACACCAAGGCTTTGTGTGCAGTAAACAAGTTCTCGCAGACATAGGGATCTGATCGGAGGTCAGGAGGGAATGTGAAACAGATCCCCTGTGAGAGCCATAGATTTCCACACAGCACAGCTCTGCAGCAGCCAAAACATCAGGATGACTATTTCATTTTTTCTCCAGTCACATTCTCCAGGATTAACCATTGATGGGCAGACTGTGGGGTCCAATAATCTCTCATATCAATCTCTTCACTATAGCCCCTCTGGATGGCAGTGTACGTAGAATGGAAAGCAGGACATGTCATATTTCAGCCACGCTTAGAACGTAAAAGAAAGTAGCCACAAACTCTATCGTATTTATAATTAGACCAAAATAAATAATCTCAATCACACACTGGGCTGATGGCAGTACCTGCAGAACATATCCGTCTAAAACGTATGTAAATGTGGAAAACTGAAAAGCAAAAAGAATGTAGGAGAGGGAGGACTGCTCTGAACAACACTTTAAGGCATGCACCTCAACCATCCACCTGTCCAAAGGAAATACCTTTCTTAAGGAATGTCGTATCCGTCTGGTTTGTCGCCTACCTTTCTTAGGACTGTCGTATCCGTCTGGTTTGTCTCCTACCTTTCTTAGGACTGTCGTATCAGTCTGGTTTGTCTCCTACCTTTCTTAGGACTGTCGTATCAGTCTGGTTTGTCTCCTACCTTTCTTAGGACTGTCGTATCAGTCTGGTTTGTCTCCCACCTTTCTTAGGACTGTCGTATCAGTCTGGTATGTCTCCTACCTTTCTTAGGGCTGCGCCAGAAGCGGTCTCCCAGAAGGTCGCCCATTGACCTCTCAGCCATGTCCACGGCGCTTTGACCTCTCAGTGTCACCTCAGATTCTCCTGGGTCCATGCACTCCAACCTCTCCAACCCTCCAGACCTAATAGACTATACTAAACCTTCCAGCACCTCCTTAGGCCAGGATCAAACCACTCCTCTCCCCCATGTGAAACCTATTGCCCGTCTTGCAGATCCACACTGCATGCAAGATGTGACAAGAAAGAGAAGGGGTGGGGGGGTGGGGTAAAGGTGCTGGGAGGGCTGGAACAAGAGCTTCTTTTCATCTTATGTCCAATGTGCCCATAAAGACAAAGCAACATCTGAGGAGGCCTACACCATAAATCTGAGTCCTTGCCAGGAACCAATGTGTCCTTCTCTGGGCTCCCCCCCGCCCCTCTCTCTCTCTCGCTACCCCGTACTCCCTACATCTAAGAGCACCCACACATTGTTCCAGAAACACTCGGTCAGGCGAGACACACAAGCACACACACACAGGGCGCCTTGTCCCTGGAGGCCTCACAAATTTCAGCCTTGCTGATTAAGACGAAGGGCGGACATTGCCATGGAGCGATAGAGAGGCAGAGAGAAAACTAGAGAGGGGACAAAAGCAAGGCGTCTTATTCAGTAAAAGCAAGCAATATAGTATTGCAATGTTACCCAAGTTCACCACACAGTGAATCTTCGCCTCTCGTCTACTCTCTCCTACTCATCCCTGAGTTCATGGAGGCGAGGGACCAGGCCTTGTCCAGGTTGTTAAAGGAAACATTCCGTTCTTCTGCAGACAGTTGAAGGGTGAAATGAGGGAGAAATCGAAAAGAGATCCAGATATCCTCCCTTACTCAAGCCTCCATAACAGTTCAAGCCTGTATTAACAATCAATACTCTCTTTGTTTTGAGTGGCTGAGGAAGGATTACACAAATTGTACATTTGTACATCCCGAGAGGATACGGTCTGGAAGATAACATTCGCAACACATTTGGGACACACGGATATGACTCAGTGCACATTAGTTCTCTTGCCTGGATGCCTTCTTAGTCGATTTAACAACGCACTTTGAAGGACAAGATCAAGGCAGAAAAGATAACACATTTCAACAACAAAATAAGCCTGCAGGCGTCAGACCTGTCTCTGCTTGCTTTCCTAGACAGCACTGGTGATAACTCTCTTATGAGGTTTTTCATTTTGGGGTCTCATTTGAACATGTAGAAACGCCTGTGGCATTATTGCCGTTTTTAATCACAAGAGCAGTGTGGCATTAAGGTACAAGGACTACAAGGACTCTGTTTCAATAAGAGCTGCATCAACATTGTTTGTATGAGACACACAAGCAATACCCTGTCATTGACTTCTTCTCACACTATTAACCAGGCCGTTTCCGGGAGTGATAAGTGTTCATGATTTTCTCCTGTACTTCTTGTCGTAGTTTGAAATGGAACTAAGATGGAGGAGCAGGGAGAAAATGTCCGTTGGGCCAGGAGTACCAGCCAACACTGGGCTCGGCCCATTTGCGCCACCCAGAGCCGGCGGCTGCTTCCAGACCAGAGGGAAGCATTCATTCCACAGTGTTGATATGGTTAAGGAAGTTAAACCTGACAGCATGGGGAAGGATCTGGGTGACAAAGAAAATAAAAAAAGTCTCACACTCAAAAGTGTCCCACAGTAAAACAAAAGGGCAGCAGTTACAGTAAGTCACAGTGTGGAGAGAGCAAAAGCACAATAAAAAACCTTGGGAATGTTTGTGCTATGACTCAGCGACATTCAGCGACGACAAAACCACACATGGGAGTGGTCATGCTGATCCACGTGTTTCCATAGAAACGCCGCCTGTAAATGGGACACAGGCTACGTAAATAGCCGCCCGTGGCTGAGGTCGAAAGAACGCGACTGTTGTCCCAGCAACCGTCGCCGAAACAAAACTGACACAGGATACCCTTCCTTACTGGCAGTGACTGGGGTAGAATTTGTATTGCGAGCCTGAAGAGGCTTGGCTGTATTACATTTTTAGACAGGCATCCTGACAATCAACTTTGTCAACATTTAAACCAACAAACACACACACACATATTATGCACACAGGGCACAGCGGGCACCGCACAAATGAAACACACACACACAATAAGGTGATTTACTATCCACATTTTGCCCATAAAAAAACCCTCCATTTGGAGAGAATGAATCAGGCTCATTCTTTCCTCTGAGCGGAACAGGAGAGGAAAAAAGACCTGGAAGAACTGCCAGAACTGTTAAAGCAGCCCGCTGTAATTTATTTAGTTTGTTTGTGGCTGAGAGAAAAAAAAAGGGTCCTTCCTCTAACAGCTCTGGACATCAATGTCAGCAGTAACGTTCCAACATTGCCGTTCCTCTCTAGCTATCATCAAATGGACTGTCTATGAGCTGATCTCTCCACAAAGGGAGCTCTTTGGGATTCCAGGGACAGGGACACAGTAGTCAGAGACAGCAACGTAGCAGGGTGTGTTCATTCTGCAGGCTTTAGCTGGAGAACCAGAAAGGGAACTATCCCTAAGCTCTATTTCTGAATCCTTATACCAACTATCATGTGTGTAGTACCCATCTTAGTGACACTCAGCAGATAACTATTCTGCAGAATGGCTGTGCAGGCCTACTATAACCTACAGTACATCTCTCTCAGCAGACAATGTAAGTTGTTCGATTTGAGCAGATGTGTGAATAGAAGGGTAATAGAGAAGAGATAAACATTTAATAAAATGTGTATGGCATTAGGTTAAGAGATTAAACATTTTGAAAAGTGAGTTGAGCGGGCAAATAAAGTAGACCCTCTGGTTAAAATAGTATAGCAACCTTGGTTCAACATCTACTGATTTTAGCCACTTAGGGAGGCTAAAAGAGGCATAGATCAGCCACAATCCGACTGGAAGTTGTGTATCTCTTAACTGGAAACTTGAGGACATTATTTTTGCTCTAAGAGTGCAATGTTTCAGTACAACTTTTACATGTATCACATTTTATTTTAGAGGAAAGTAAAGAGGAGCATTCCTTAAACAATGAATACGTTGTTTATTCTAAGTGTATGCTCCGAGGGGGGGGGAAATAAACAGTTCCTGAAATCCTTCCATTACCATTGCTATGGAGGTGAAGAGAGACAGGCGACGCCCCAACGGCAGTGACTGACAGGTATAAAGTCAACCATGAAGTGAAGTCAAACCATCTATACAGAGGTGCTGGAGGGAGAATTTAATGGTAAAGGTGTACATTTCTGAATGTTAAGGCTGAATGTAAGGGCACTACAGGAAGTTACAATGCCAAGAAAAATCACCAGCAACTGAAGTGAAGCAATATATACACTATATATCCAAAAGTATGTGGACACGCCTTCAAATTAGTGGAGTCGGCTTTTCAGCCACAACAGTTGCTGACAGGTGTATACAATCGAGCACACCGCCATGCAATCTCCATAGACAAACATTGCCAGTAGAATGGCCTTACTGATGAGCTCAGTGACTTTCAACATGGCACCGTCATAGGAAACCAACAAGTCAGTTTGTCAAATTTCTGCCCTGCTAGAGCTGCCCCAGTCAACTGTAGGTGCTGTTATTGTGAAGTGGAAACGTCTAGGAGCAACAAACGCTTATTCATGAAGTGGTAGGCCACACAACCTCACAGAACGGGGCCGCCAAGTGCTGAACCGCGTAGCGTGTAAAAATCATCTGTCCTCGGCTGCAACACTCACTACCGAGTTCCAAACTTCCTCTGGAAGCAACGTCAGCACAATAAATGTTTGTCTGGAATATTCATTAAATTTGTTTCCAAGGCCGAGCAGCCGCACAAGCCTAAGATCACCATGCGCAATGCCAAGCGTCGGCTGGAGTGGTGTGAAGCTTGCAAGCGTCGGCTGGAGTGGTGTCATTCTCCGCTTGTTTACTCTTATGGGTAGAACAGGTGGGACCTCCACTAGCAGTCTATAAATGTTGGAGTCCTAAATGTAGGACTAATTTCCTACTACATTTAGGACTAATTTCCTACTAAATTTAGAACGAATTTCCTACTACATTTAGGACTAATTTCCTACTAAATTTAGAACTAATTTCCTACTACATTTAGGACTAATTTCCAACTACATTTAGGACTAATTTCCAACTACATTTAGGACTAATTTCCTACTACATTTAGGACTAATTTCCAACTACATTTAGGACAAATTTCCTACTACATTTAGGACTAATTTCCTACTACATTTAGGACTAATTTCCTACTACATTTAGGCTCGTAGGAGTTCTACATGTATAGTTCAGTCTATAAAATGTAGCAGTCCTAACTTCCGAGTCATTACACAACATAAACCCAAGATAACATGCCAAATAGCTAGAGGTGACTGTTAGAACTCTTATCACACTTATAAAGTCAACATCACTATAGTTTGGTGTCATTGGCTGTTGTAGGTCAAGGATCTGTCACAAAGATAAACAGGCCACACCAAGGGAAATGATTGGGAGGATATTACTTCAATGTTACACAATAATCCAAGAACACAATCTCATAGCGTGTGTTTTCTTTCCTTGTTATCAGGCGGTGTCTATGAGACACCTCTGGCCCGGCTCCATGTGTTCAGCAGGGCCACAGGGGCAGAACAACAAATCCACCGCACCCCAAAGTCACAGTGCAGCAGAGCAATTCAAATATCACACAGCGGTTAGGGTTGAGAATGATCGCAGAGGGGCGCGGTTCAGTGATGGTGGAGATGTTGAGATGCTAAGCCTTTAGCTCACATCAACTCAAAAGCAGTAGGATTCACTGCTCTAGAAAAAGGTCATTCTCTGAGTCCTCCAGCGTCAGGCTATTTCTAGAGCCAAACATATCATGACCAAAATGATGATCTTTGGGCTCTTAATATCTAGCATTTGCTAATGTCACCAGTCACCATCGCTGCCTTCACTTATTAACAAGGCTGGACTGGGTCTCGCCCTATCCTGTTTTACACTATGAGTACAAAGCAAAGCAAACACACTCCTTCCTACAGAGAAAGAGCCAGTGCAAACAACAGGCAGAATACACTCGCTCTTCAGTCCTTCATTTCAGCGCTGGTCATTAAATGAAACAATGCAGAGGACAGACTCCTCTGGATATAAAAAAAAACTACAGTATGTGGGCCTCTCAGACCCCACCCAGAAGAGGCTAAGGGCAACAGTGTGAGTTACGGTGTGAGTTACAGCGTGTTCACAGTTTGTCCTTCAGAGAGTGTGGACTTGTGCAGGGGGAGAGAGCGAGAGAGAGCGAGAGAGAGCGAGAGAAAGAGAGAGAGAAAGAGAGAGAGAAAGAGAGAGAGAGTATATCTATGGCCAGTAGCCTATCATGTTTCTCTCCTGACAACGCTGACAACGCTTTGCAGCTCCCCAGAGAGTAGTAGTACAGTAACCTATTATGGCCACTAGAGACAATACATGAACGTCAACGAACACACTTTGATCTTATGGAAGATTTCGTTTGTGATTAGAAACAGACTAAAATCAGTCAGATAATCCTACAGCTCCGCATTCACATAGACACTTATAAAATATGGGCTAATTTTATCCTGTGGTGGAAGGTGGAGGTAGTCTCTCCCAGAGAGATTCATAGCTAGCTTAATATTTAGAAAATGGCTCGCAAGAATAAAGTCGAGCGGACATTCTGTAATAACACTGGTGGATGGAAAGTAATACCAGCCTCCCTAGAGAGGAATTTAATGCCAACAAGATGGATTTACCTTCAAAATAACTTCCCTTCGATTGTCTAACAGAAAGAGGACACATGCATGGCGTGCCCAGGTTTTTTGCATGCCCTCAGGTGCTGAAATGACAGGTGTTGTCTAGAACTTAAAAGGGTTCTTCAACTGTTCCCACAGCAGAACCCTTTGAAGAACCCTTTTTGGTTCCAGGTAGAATCGTTTTGGGTTCCACGTAGAACCCTTTCCACAGAGGGTTCTATATAAAACCCAAAAGGGTTTTTACCTTGAACCGAAAAGGGTTCTCCTATGGTGACTGTACATGTAAATGCATGCACAGTCATGACTCTGTTGACTCTAGCTACTTGAAAGTAAATTGCTAAACTGAAAATTCCTTTCTAGCTGTGTCAGACCCCCTCCCACACGCACACACATTCTTCACATACTGATTTCACAAAACGGGATGCAAAGTTAGAGCACGTGTTGCTTTATCTACCCCACCCATCCTAAAAAAACGAAACATGCTCCTCTACCAAAACTGCAGCATGGTGGTGACCTCTCCCAGTCTCCAGTTTTGGGCAAGACCTCTCACTCAGGTGTTTCTCGTCTAGGTGTTACAGCGCCTTCACAGGTCAGAAGGGACGTGTAGCATTTAAGACGTGAGTTAGAATAGGGCAAGTCACAGCCCAGCCCAGTCACAGCCCAGCACTTCACTTGAGGGGCTCTCTTTCAAGACAGCATAAAAACCAAACCTTTTACAGTGATGTTTCAGTATGATTAACACATGTTGTGTGTGTGTGTGTGTGTGTGTGTGTGTGTAAGGAATTTCATATCTACATGCCAATGAATCATTTCCCAAATGTCCCACCTTGGAGACAATTGTTATTACCTCACTGTCCATTGCTGTTCACCTTGAAACACTCAAATATCCCCTAACTATTTGATACAAGGCGGCGCCCTGCACAACTACACTGCCCTGAAACTCGATGCATCATGGTGATGGATTTGGCAAAGAAACCGAAAGGCTGCACTCCTACATCTGCACACATTGTCCTGTCATCTCTTATACAAATCCCAGCCTTGGATACAGATAGATACCGTATCCGGCAAATGCAAAACAGCACCACCACTAAGCCTGCCAGAGAACACTCATGGCAAACATTGTTTCCATCCATTACAATAACATTATCTGTCCAACATTTTCTCATACATTTACCTTCATGTGGATTCCTTCTATCCCTTATAATGTTATGCTCGTGTTATTAGAGTGTTGTACCTATACTGAGACAGACGGCAGACGGCCCTGGTGTCCTAACCCTTCCTTCTGATGAGTCAAACAATGGAAGAAGAACTCACCTGAAAAAGACAGAGAAACAAGACATTAGTTCATTGCTTATTTGAACGTTTAAAAAAAAAAACAGTTTTTTAAAAACTAAATAGGTTTAGACAACGTACATCTTCCATATGTTCGTAATTAGTAAAGCATACCAAGACAAACATATAAATTTATTAGCAACCCATGACTCTTTCAAAGTCTTCAGTTCAACAGCTGCGTGTCTCAGAACCCACCCGTGTGAGGCTATTCAACTTTCCGTGGTTAGCAGGGGTAAATCTCTAGGGTAAATCTCTAGGGTAAATCTCCTTCCCACTTCGCCTGTGATACAGGGTTGCAACATTGCCTTCAGTTAAAAGAGCACAATGGGATCTGCCTTACAACTGAATTGTTTCAATGTTCCTTTCACATCTGAGTTTGGAAAACAAACTAAAACTACTGAATAGCAGAGTAAGCAACAAGTATTGAGTTTTCAGAGGGGATTCGTGATACCGAGGAGTCTAGGCTATAGATGTTTCAGTGATAGATTTATGGTCGTTGTAGAAGTGTGCACTGTATATAATCTGCTTGACACATCAACCTAGTTTGCACTGAGATTCCTCACACCATGGCAAGGCCTGGTTGACTTGCTAACATTGCCACCTGCTGGGATAAAAGAGTAGAGCCATATGTTCATAATGTGTCATATTAAGCTTTGGCCATAAATCAACAACCTTACTTTGGGGCACTTGTGGGTTTTGACCATTCATCCCCCCCAAATGGAAGTATAATTATACTAGTATAATCTAATACTAACTGTATATCAATGTAGAAATGATCTACTAATACAAGTTCAATATAACTTTCCTACTAGAGACATAGGCCAGTAGGTCTACTTCAAATATGAAGTCAAATACTGACACCTAGCCATTAACTGATATGACACTGTATAATTTACCTGGGCATCTACCTTTTAAAATGTAGCAAGTACCCATATAGCCTATTGCTGCCTACTTTAGCCTTTAGACCTAAAAGAGTAACGCCTTCGTAGCTTGTCATTATGTGATGTGTTCAACTTAAACTAGGCTACTAGGAAATTTCATCCACTACAGCTGGCCTGAAAATGAGGTCACTCCAACCTGCCCTGTGCCTTTACCACCCACGAAGCCCTGCTGTCATTTCCAGTGCATAACCAACACTACCTTAAATCACCATCTTGGTGACATTTCTGAACCAGAGGACCTCTATAGAGTAGCCTTAAAATAGGCCTTGTCTAAAAGAGGCAATGGTTCACAACAGCCGGCATCTTTGAACAATTGGTGATTTATGGACTCATCAATTATCTACTACGAGGGTGGTATCCTCAGAGGAACTAACACCCAAGATTCCATGATTCAAGATGTTTAACAGTGATGTAGCCTTGTTCCAGATCTGTTTATGCCATCCAGCCAGCTCCTGTAGGAGTTGACAAGACGGCACAGACAGATCTGGGACCAGGCAAGTGAGTGATGATTGTGGGTGGGGTTGTGGGGGGGACGTTCTGTGTGCCGTACGGGTTGTTCTGTGCACTTTGGAAATGGACAACAATCAAAGAGCACAATGAGAATCTGGGAGGGAAACAATCTGAACTCATAACTACTCCTACTCTCTGTACTCTTAACTACTCCTACTCTGGAACATTCCAGGATAGTCACATTTCCTGGAAGGACGTAAACCAGCTGCACGAGGGCCCGAAAGACTCAAACCAGTCAAGCCTCAAGGGAGCACGTCAAAAAGTAGAAAAAAGCATTGTAACTCTATCATTGTAATCGGCTATATTCAAGGTTGACACCATGACTTAAATATACACTACTTCATTGAGAAATTTTCTTCTCTGAGGACACACACATACACATATACATTCACATGCCCACATACACATGCCCACACACACATCCACGCACCCACCCATCCACACACACACGAAAATCAGAAACTCTGCATAATATGCTCCCATTGGCAGTCTGTTCCTCAGAGTTGGTGTTTACTGTAACGCCCATCAATCCCAGTAGGAAGAAAGACTGCAGCACCTGGGGGACTTGGTGGAGAAAAATACACCCTTGGCCATTGTCATCCAACACTGCCCAAACACACACACACACACACACACACACACACCAAGCCCTCAACTCTCTCCCTTTCTCACTCTCTGAATACAGGCCAATGCATTCT
Source organism: Oncorhynchus kisutch (assembly GCF_002021735.2). NCBI lineage: Eukaryota > Metazoa > Chordata > Actinopteri > Salmoniformes > Salmonidae > Oncorhynchus > Oncorhynchus kisutch. The sequence goes on along the minus strand of NC_034186.2, from coordinate 52,424,835 downwards.
GCCTCGACCAGTCAAACTGCAATCTCAGTCAGACTGCAGTTTTAGGCTTTTCCTAAACTCAACTGGCATTCACAGCCACAAAAATCACAGCCAAACACGCTCCTCCTTCCATTCCATGGGAGGATGATGGAGACAGAGGGACCTTTCACACATAGACAGACGCAGACGCACATGGACACGCACACGAACACACTCTCCATTAAAATACTCTTACAGTTTTTTAAGATTGCTTACACACTAAAATGGAACTTTTCCCACAATGAGCAAAACCTTACACTCAAGGAGCACAACACAAGGCTAGATTTGCACAACTGTAAGCACATTGTCAGCTTCACACTAGTTGCAAAACATTACACAGTGATTTGCAAAACACTAAACACACTTGTGTACATTAGACACAGAAGTATATCATGATGTCACTTGTAGACACACCAATCAGGGTTAAGCACTATAAAAATGCAGCAGGTAGGTTCACCTGCCTTCAACCAAAATGGAAGGAGTCAGAAGAAGAGTGAGGGTGAGAGGAGGAGTACACAGAGGAGGAGGAGGAAGAGGCAGAGGCCGAGCCAGAGGTCGAGGAAGACCTGAAGCAGGAGGAGAACGTGCACAAAGAAGAAGAGGACCAAACTTATCAAATGACATTCGTGCAACACTAGTGGACCATGTTGTGAACCACGGATTGACGCTGAGGGAGGCTGGACTGAGAGTTCAGCCAAATCTTAGCAGATATACAAGTGGCATCTGTCATAAGGACTTTTCGACAGGAAAATGGGTCAAATAAGATCTGTCTACAGTTACAGTAATCAGCTGCTTATTGTCAGCACCATATCAGCACTTGTGATACCCCTTCCTGTGACATTGTACAGTAAGTTACATGTGTTATTCTGTACATAGGATTGAGGGTCGGGAACGACAAGGGGGCCCATATTCACGCAAAAACAAGAGAGAGATAATAAACATGGTTTTGGCCAATAATGCTATCAGCTTCAGAGAACTACAAGCCAACATTATCGGTGACCATCCCATTTTCAATAATGTCCATCAGGTCTCTCAGTCAACACTGGCACACATCCTGAAGAGACATCAGGTTCGAATGAAACAACTTTATCGAGTGCCTTTTGAGCAGAGTTCAGAGAGGGTCAAACGGCTGCGGCATGAGTGTGTGGAGGTTTGTATTGTTCACTTTAGCACTGTGATGTTGCATACTGCACACATGACCTTTTTTACATTGACTGTATACTAGAACCTATCCTGAACTACACAATCTTGTCTTTCACTGTATTTCAGGGAGTTTTGCAGAAATCCTGCATGAATTCATATATATTGATGAGGCAGGGTTCAACCTCACAAAAGCAAGAAGGAGAGGCAGAAATATCATTGGCCACAGGGCTATAATCAATGTACCAGGGCAACGTGAGGGTAACATCACCCTTTGCGCTGCCATTTCACAGCATGGGGTTGTCCTCCGTCATGCCAAAATGGGCCCTTACAACACACCTCACATTCACGCATTTTTGGACCGATTGCACCACATCGTCACAGCAGGTAATGAAATGCACCAGATGCAATACACGGTCATCTGGGACAATGTGTCATTCCACCGCTCTGCTTTGGTCCAGAACTGTTTTCAACACCACAGTTGACAATACTATACCTTCCACCATACTCTCTGTTTCTAAACCCTATCGAAAGGTTTTTCTCTCCATGGCGGTGGAAGGTTTACGATCTCCAGCCCCAGGCTCAGGTACCCCTCATTCAGGCCATGGAGGACGCCTGTGACCAAGTCGACGCCGCAGCGGTGTAAGGATGGATTCGACATTCAAGACGGTTCTTCCCGCGTTGTCTTGCTAATGACGATATTGCTTGTGATGTTGATGAAATTCTCTGGCCAGACCCAGCTAGGCGAAGAGATAAAAAAAAAAAATGTTTTACCTTTATTTAACTAGGCAAGTCAGTTAAGAACAAATTCTTATTTTCAATGACGGCCAAGGAACAGTGGGTTAACTGCCTGTTCAGGGGCAGAACGACAGATTTGTACCTTGTCAGCTCGGGGGTTTGAACTTGCAACCTTCCGGTTACTAGTCCAACACTCTAACCACTAGGCTAACCTGCCGCCCCAATAGTATTTTCTGTACAATATTGTCTGTTTTTTTTCAGATTATTTTTAATGTTTGTTACGTACTGTAATTGTAACCTGTACTGGATACAGTAGTTTACATTTGTCTGTTTGCTGAGCTAACAGTGTTATACACACTACTGTAGTAGCATGAGAACTGGGACATGTTTTGTTGTGATTCTCCATGTTGACTGATTTGGGTATATGGAGAGAAATAAATGATGTTTTCCTCAGTCTGCAGCATTGGTCTTGTGTAGTGTTTGTATAGTTGCACTTTCTCTGTGTGCTTCATTTACAGTACTCTAATCACTGACAATTAGACTTGCTAAAAGTGTTTTAGGTTAGCAACAGCAGTGTAACTGGTTCAAAAAGATTGAAGTCGTATGAAATGTGTGTTTCGTATGGTATCAAAATATTTTTATGAAGTCGCGTATAGTTTTGACAAGTGTTCCATTTTGCAAATTATCTGAAGTGTTGTGCTACTTTGGTGTAGGGTTGTGCTAATTGTGTGTCGTGTTTTGACAAACCCGGGCCCTGTTTTCAAAATTGTGCTTAAACAATTGAGAAAAACTAATGAGAAGTAGCCTTGCCAGTGGCCACTAGACTATAAATTAGCTGCAGCCTCACATTCAGTTGGACAGACAGACGGGCTGATCTGGAGACGTCACTGTGCTGCTTAGTGTTTAGAAGAGGAGCCAGAAATGGAGGACTAATGAGCTCACTTAACCTCTACAGTACATAACTGATGCCAGCTGTTCCCATAAAGCACTGGTCTGGTCTAGATTAGTTTGAGGTGAATCAAGTCTTTCATCAATTCATTGCGTCCCCCCCCAGGACCTTTTCATACAATGAGTTGAGAGGGGGGCAGGAAGAGGGTTATCAACAAAAGAGTTTAAATGATAGAGAACAGCAGTGTGTGTGTTACTGTGCTTTAGGCCATGTTCAGACAAACTTTATATCCGTCAAAAACAGATTGAAACAACTGTAATTTATTTGACCTTTGACAGACAAGCAGATGTATGTGTGCACAGTGTAGTGCATCCATATGTCTGTATAGGCCTTGCTGCATTCTGTGTGTGCGAGTATGTGTGTGTGTGTGTGTGTGTGTGTGTGTGTGTGTGTGTGTGTGTGTGTGTGTGTTTGAGGTAGACAGATTAGTATGTAGTAGAGGTAAAACAGGGGGCAGGTGGGTAGAGTTGCTTGATCCTGCAAAACAGCAAACAGATTCACCCACATCAACGATTAGGCTTGGGATTCTTATGACATTAAAATAACCCTTTTTGCTTGTTGGGGCAGTCTAGAAATGAACATCAATCACATACAAGACCAAGGCAGAGGTATAAGGACAACAAAACCAAGACCCCTAATTACTAAAGGTATACACAACCATTACCAGCACTCAAGCTTGCGGTCGTGTCTACCCTGCAAGCACAGACAGAAGGTAAACTAGCTGAACTGTAGCGTAAACAGCCCATTGGCAGTCAGCCAGGCTGAACCTTAAGAACCTGGCTCGACACATTATGTTTGTTTATGTCATCAAGTTTTATGCACTAATCTCTGTAGATATGCATGTGTGGTCTCTGCACCTCCCCATATCTCATTCCCATACACGTGCGCGCGCGCGCACGCACACACACACACACACACACACACACACACAAGCAAACACACACACACACATTATGCCTTTGTAACCGTGAAGTAAATATGATGCAGAAGGATCTGAATCGCCCTGGCCTACAATATGCCGCCCCTGGCCCTAGTCTGCTATGGTGTCTATACTCCCCGACTAGTCCAGAGGGTCTGTGACACATACTCTGCACCTGCATTTATTTCCTCCACCATTCTTTGGATTTCTTCACTTTCGGCATCCACATTTCTACCACCAACACAATCCGCTGTCTTACCTTTGGTCGAGGAGTAGGAAGAGGACATGCCTTAGCAGCTACTGAGACCTTTGGAACTGCAGGAGGTAGGTCTTGCTAAAGCTTTTCTTTCTCCCCGTCTCTTGATCTCAGTTTGTGCAGCCTGGTCTCGGTCTTTCTCTGTCTATCGTCCTCTCCCTTTCTAACACGTCACGCCTCATAGTTCCACAGAATAGGAGTCCCCCTCCCCCTTCACAGGTTAGAGCCGCCCTCAATCATAAGGCCCATGTAAGCACCACTTGTGTGAGAGAGTGTGTGTGTGTGTGTGTGTGTATTCAGATCAGCAACAAAGGCCAGCGGGAATAAAAACTTCAAAAGAACAGAACAAGAATGCAGAAAACTGTTCTGCATTCGATTCAATGACAAATGCAAACCAGCCAACCACTTACACTGTGCACTTGAGACGTGAGACGCAGGCTCGTGATTCATTATAAAGGAGACAAGTGCAATACTGTGATAACATCCCCAGCTGCCACCCTCTATTGCTCGGTTCATAGCTAGCCTAGCGGTGTTAAAACAGTTTGCACCTCCTGAGAGATCCTGTGGTTGAGTGAAGTATATATCCTGATTGACAGCCAGACGGACAGATAGCCAGACAGAGATGCAGATGGTCGGACGGACGAACAGACTTGATGAAAGCAGCAGTGTGGGGGGACGGGGGACGACTATCACCACAGGGTTCCATGGAGGCGGGGGGGTTGAGTATTCTGGCACAGTGACAGAGTGGTTTAGTGGCATGGCATGGCCCTCTGCCAACCCTACTGGAGGGGGGGGGGGGGGGGGGGGGGCTGGTACAGTCTGTTTGGACATGCAGTAGAATACATAACCTTCCCTTAAACACTGCATGTAGATGTGAAAGAATTAGACAGGTGTAAGAAATATGGTAATAGCTCCACCTTGCCCTCCAGTAAACTAAATGTATACTTTACACCGTATTGCTTGCGCCCACCCAATTATTAAAGATCTATACAAGTCTATGTAAGTCTAAGGGCTAGAGGTTGTTTCTTGACCTTTATGCAGCATCTATACCGAGTAAGTACAAAGCAAATAGGTGTAGTGTGCAACATTAGCATTGATAAGTCACTGTAACACTAAAGAATGTGTAGCATGTGTGGGGTATGTGTGCCATGCCTTACTACACGTGTAGCTTCACGGCAGTGTAGTTCAAAAAGGTGCAGTGTTGAGCCACGGGAGACTGATGATTGTATGGGCATGCAGTTAATCATTTACAGTTATCTTGGCCTAATGGCATACTGCATGTGAGCACAACACACGCTAAGTATGACTGACCTCAAAAGAGGCCCCACTGTGACCATTGAGCTGAGTGAAACTGTATCTCCACACCAAGACAATGGACACAATCTTTTTTGCAAATCTTAGTAACACTAGATGGGGTGGGGGGGGTAACGGAGGCGAGGGATGGGATTGTTACGGCGGTGAGGGACGCGACTGTTTGTTTTGTCGGCGGTTTAAAAAGAAAAGCGTGGAGATTGTTTGTCCTTTTTTGTCCAATGCCATTTATTGTAATCTACCATAAAAACAATTTTGGGCCAAATACCAAACAAATCTCTTTCTTTTCCGTTGCAAAACATTTTGTTACGGTGTGCACTCGTGAACAAACCCCAGCTGCACCCTGTTTCTGCTTCTGTCCTGACCACATATTAACCACCAGCAGGGGGACACTTCACCCAGCGAAAGCCCCAACCTGCAGCTGTAGAGGAAAATGCCTTATGTTTATCTAGTGTACTGCTCCCCTGGGCCTCACAATCACTGTGAATAGCTGAACAACAGAGGCGGAAAACAGTCCTGTGATGCATTTCCTACCAGTGATGACCATGTCAAAGGAATGTCCTGCTTTCAGGAAGCTTGTAATGGCTGGGTGGCAGAGTGGTTGTGGGAAATTGTGAATTGACGTGAAACCACAGGAATGCAGGTTTGAATCCCATCTGGTGACATTTTGGAAAAGCTGATGTGCTGCCAAGCTTGTTGAAGTTGAACTAAATAAGCTGTATGAATGTATGATTCAGCATTGTTTGTTCAACAATAATAGGACACTGCTGACAATGGCTATATTCACTAAAAGGTTGTTATTACTAACTAGTTCAAGGGTTCTCAACCTTTACTGTTCCTACCAACTGAAAAGCTTTTAAAATCCCCCTATACATAAGAGATCATTCAATAGAAGCTCTCCTTGAGAAGTTATCCAGGGACAGTGTTTTGATATCTAAGGCAGTATTTCCATATCCCACCAACATACACACATACTTGCAAGTACTCACACAACCACCCACACACACACACACACAATCCATCAACATCTCCCTCAGGATCATGGCCAGAGTGTTTGATGGGATTCCCAGATGAAGTAATTGGGATAAACTGGGAAGGACAACCGTCGGACTGGGAGATCCCATTCCCTGCCCCACCAAAACAAGCAGACGTAAACAATACCAGACGACAATGGGACCAGCAGCCACTCAGGCATTGTTCTACACACCAAAACACTGTAGCCAGCTCTGCTAGTATACAGTAGCCAGCTGACTAGAGTACGATAGCGATCATCAGTGATAAATCCCAAGGGTACTGTTGTTGTTTCAGGACTCTCAGACTAGACAGACGTATGGGTCAGATAAAAGTGAACAGGGTGTTCTGATTCTCTCTGACGGAGCAGGCTGTGACGCATCCCCAACAACCATACCACCAGTGATCCATGGGAAAGCCAAACACTCCTTTTAAAGACTTGGGCAAATAACTTCAAAGAGTAATGAGATGTCGATCAGGGCCACTGCCCTGCAAAGGGTGTTGCCTTCGGATAGAACATTACAATTGATCAAGGTCCTGTTCATTTAAAAAAAATATATAATAATTCACCTTTAATTAACCAGGTAGGCCAGTTGAGAACAAGTTCTCATTTACAACTGCGACCTGGCCAAGATTAAGCAAAGCAGTGCGACACAAACAACAACACAGAGTTACACATAAACAAACGTACAGTAAATAACACAATAGAAAAATCTGTATACAGTGTGTGCAAATGAAGTTAGGAGGTAAGGCAATAAATAGGCCAATAATGGTGAAGTAATAACAATTGAGATAAGGTGGAACTTTACCTAACAAAGACTTATAGATGACCTGGCGCCAGTGGGATTGGCGACGAATATGTAGCGAAGACCAGCCAACGAGAGCATAGAGGTCGCAGTGGTGGGTAGTATATGGGTCTTTGGTGACAAAAAGGATGGCACTGTGATAGACTGCATCCAATTTGCTGAGTAGAGTGTTGGAGGTTATTTTGTAAATGACATCGCCGAAGTCAAGAATCTGTAGGATAGTCAGTTTTACGTTTGGCAGCATGAGTGAAGGAGCCTATGTTGCGAAAGAGGAAGCAGATTCTAGATTTAACTTTGGATTGGAGATGCTTACTGTGAGTCTGGAAGGAGAGTTTACAGTCTAGCCAGACACCTAGGTATTTATAGTTGTCCACATATTCTAAGTCAGAAGCGTCCAGAGTAGTGATGCGCAGTCAGGCGGGCGGGTGCGGGTAGCGATCAGTTGAAGAGCATGCATTTAGTTTTACTAGCGTTCAAGAGCAGTTGGAGACCACGGAAGAAGTGTTGTATGGCGTTGAAGCTCGTTCGGAGGTTTGTTAACACAGTGTCCAAAGAAGGGCCAGATGTATACAGAATGGTGTCGTCTGCGGTAGATCTAGAGGTGGATCTTAGAATCACCCGCAGCAAGAATGACATCATTGATATATACAGAGAAAAATGACATGTTAATCCCGATGTCCTGGCTCAAACAATAAACTTGGCCCCTCATACTGTACAACCGTGACCACCCAGTCGCAGGCTAATCTTCCCTTCCAATTGCCTCTCCAATGCAACTCTTCCCCAATCTCCATCTTATTTAAAGCGATATATCAGTTCACCTATATTATTGGCAAATATTGGTATTTTACCGAGATATCTGTATTGGCTAATAGTAACTGCTAATCAATAAATAGGAATTGGACCCCAAAAAACATGTTGGTCTATGTTTGAAGCCATAGTAGGAAATGGATGTCCTCAAGTCAACAGTAGACGGCAGAAAAACAGAACAGGCAACAGACTGAGTGATAACAAGTATGCCAGATATAGCCTAGTGCGGAGGGATTTTTGAGGTCGGTTCGATTTAGGTATGTTTATAACAAAATAATCACGGTTTTCAACATCAACAAAAAAAAATGAACATGAAATGCATTATCAAATAATGACATTAAAATAATTTTAGAACATTTTATTGGAAATTCCAACACCCAATATAGTGAACATTCAATTGCCAAAACATTTAATTTTCCCTGTCAAGTCCACATTGGGTAGATAGATCAATAGAAAAATAGGAAATTATATATATTACCTTTGTTTTTATTTGATGACTTAATCATTTTTCCTTCCTTAAAATCACCATCTCATTTCTGCGCAGGTAGAAGCAGCCAGCCAAACATCCAAACGTTCTCTCAACGCGCCCCATACTGTACAGTCTTTGAGACATAATTTTAGCTAGGCTAGTGACTAGCTGGCTAGCTAGTAGCTGACTAAGTATGCTGCAGAGTTGTCTCGCAAAATTATTTGACTAGTTCTTCAAAGTAGATGCATACTACAACTATCAAGCCGGGAAGAACAGGTGCAATGTATTATGGTCATTGTAGTTAATTACCACGTTTCTGCGCTGAACTCGGTTTAATATTTGCCCAGCGTCCCACATAGTTCTTGACTTGATTTCTCTCATGAATGATTTGATTTCTCTCTAAAGAAACAGTGCGCTCAGCTCACAAGAACATGTAAACAAAATGGGAATTCAAGTAATTAAAATCAACGTCAAGTAAATTAACAGTAAACAAAATGTTTTTAAATAAATTGGTTAAATCACTCAGCATTAGCCAGATATCACATCTGATGGCCTCATATCCTACATCTGCATTGTTCCCTAGGAATTCTGTCCTATTTTGGGGAATCCTTGCCCTCTGAACAGATGGAAGAGTAACCCTCTGGATTTCATAACATTATTCAGGGTGGGCGACTGGCGACCCGCATGACGCCCTTTTGAAGACCTTCAGTCCGGGTCTCAACTTACTGTTGCAGGTTAGAATTGTAGAATACACATGGTGCAATTTCAAAATGTGGTTGTGCATCAGCAGTTTCTCTCAGACTCTGATAGCTGACATGGGCTAACTGAGTGACCAACATCGTTCAGATTGGTCAATTAGTCTAGTGGCCAGCTATTGGTCGAATTACCCCCATTGATTTAGTTAGTCTCATTAAAAAACTGCAAACATTTCTCTCCACCCTACAACAAAATGTGTAGAGCTGCAGGACATCAGCTATTGGTCGAATTACCCCCATTGATTTAGTTAGTCTCATTAAAAAACTGCAAACATTTCTCTACACCCTACAACAAAATGTGTAGAGCTGCAGGACATTAGGCCTCTCCAGCCCATGGCAAAATAAGTAGAATTGCATGAAATGAACTCTAAAATGTAAAAAAAAAAAAATGTCTCTCCGCTGTCAAGAAGGGGGCTGCTAAAATAGTTTGCTCGATATGTGGTGGTGGTGGGGGGGTATCCACATGTGGGAATGCAGACCCGCGAGCAACTGCGGCACCTCATGATGAGATTTTTTTGTAGCCCCCACCCCCATCAAAGTTGACCATCCTTGACACAGTTTATTGGCTTGCAAACAACACTATTAACAGCTGACTTGGTTTGATAATTGAAACATCACCAGGAAAATAACCTGTGTTTCTACTAGACCCGCCACAGCAGTGCAGGTACAGTGCTATAGATGTACAGATGTCGTATCTTAATTTGAGCAAGTTTCACACAGCAGGAAAATAGTCCTGCAGCCACAGGAAATGAGAATTGTTATATGGATTATCATTAATGTAGAATTTTTTAGGGAGTTGATACATTTTTCATTTGGGCAAATCAAGTAACATTTTTGGGGGTAAATGATACATTTTAGAAGCCTTTTTAAACCTTGAATACACTACACATTGGCATTTCTTGCAACACCAGGATGATCAAATTAAGATACAGCATATGTAAATCATCTAGTTGAAGGAGTAACCTCCAGACTATCCATGTCTTCCTGTAGAACTCATTCTGCCCAGACTGAGGCAGGCTCATACTAGAAAAGCAAACAGCCACTTCACAGACAAGGGGTCATGGCTTTACAATAGCTCCCATGTATAGAATACTGCCCTTTCATCTGATATCAGATTCCCATAAAAGCAACTACAATTTCTTGAGTCTTCAAAAACTTCTTGCAGCGTTTCCTTCGTGTCTTTGTTGTCTCTCCTCCTTCAAAACTCTCACCAGAATCGGATTCAATGAAACCCTGAACATGCACACACAGAGTGCCTTCAGGAAGTTTTCACAACCCTGGTCTTTTTCCACATTTTGTTGCGTTACAGCCTGAATATAAAATGGATTAAATTAATTAATATTTTGTGTCACTAGCCCACACACACACACACACACACACACACACACACACACACACACACACACACACACACACACACACACACACACACACACACACACACAGAGATCAAAGTGGAATTATGTTTTAAGACATTTATACAAATGAGAAAACAGTGAAAAGAAGTAAGCCTGTACAGAACAAAACATATTCCAAAACATGCATCCTGTTTGCAATAAAGCACTAAAGTAAAATTGCTAAAAATGTGTCAAAGAAATTAAATTTATGTTCTCAATACAATGTTAGGTTTGGGGCAAATCCAACACAACACATCACTGAGTACCACTCCTTATATTTTCAAGTATGGTGGTGGCTGCATCATGTTATGGGTATGTTTGTCATTGGCAAGGACTAGGGAGTTTTTTGGGGGGCTAAAAAAATAATGAATAGAGCTAAGCACAGGCGAAATCCTAGAGGAAAACCTTGTTCAGTCTGCTTTCCAACAGAAACTGGAAGACAAATTCACCTTTCAGCAGTATCCTTTTAAGAGAGTGGGAGACACGTTTTGGAGGGAACTACTATAGTTTAAGTCATAGTCAATTTAATTTAGAGGAATTCAGATTCATTGAGATCGCTATCTTTGTAAATTAATTAATTGACAAAGAAGCAGTGTATTTTTGTTTCCTTTTCACCTTTTCACAGATAGTATTGGGGATCTTTGAAAGTGAATGTAATTCTATTATTTCTAAACGGAGTCAAATTCATTCAATTAAGCTGCCATAAGAAATAATGTTATTTACACTTCATGAGATTACCTGGACTTAATTTCCAGTTTATTTGTATTTTTATAATTGACAAACAGCATGTGTGTTTTTAACTAAGCCTTTTATTACGTGCACAGTTGAACATGTCATCAGCTAATCTTTGAGTTTTTTTCCTCCTACGTTTCCATTTTTTCCCACTGTCTCCGTAGTCAACACTTATTAAATTAGAACTTCTCTGCAGCTCAAACGGCAAACCTTTTCAATCAAGCCTTCTGGATGACGGCGAGGTCTCGTCGACATGTGTTGATATCTTGTCCAACAACATGTCATTACATGCTTCATGAAAGAAATCCTCTGTTTGGAATATTTTACCTGTTTCTTTTGCTAATAAAGCTAAACGATGCCTTAAGATGCAAGAAGTCTTCCCTCGTATCCATTCGAGATGTCATTTTTCTCGCACTTCTGTGACTTGGGCACAGTTTAGTGGGAAAATAACAAAGAAGATGGAGAGATAGTAAGGAACAGAGGAAAATATAAAGAAGAGCAACACTTGACGGTAACTTGAGCTGCTTACCAAGATAATATTGAATGTTCCTGAGTGGCCTAATTACAGTTTTGACTTAAATCGGCTTGAAAATCTATGGCAAGACTTGAAAATGGCTGTCTAGAGCATGAATAATTTAAAAAAGAATAATGTGCACATATTGTACAATCCAGGTGTGGAAAGCTCGCAGAGAGACTTAACAAGAAAGACTCACAGCTGTAATCGCTGCCAAAGGAGGTTCTAACATATATTGACTCAGGGGTGTGAATACTTATGTAAATGAGATATTTCTGTATTTCATTTTCGTTTTTTCACTTTGTCATTATGAGGTATTGTGTATTAGAACGAACATTGATTTGAATCCATCAGGCTGTAACAACAAAATATGGAACTGATCAAGGGGTATGAATACTTTCTGAAAGTAATGTACATGTATATACACACACACACACAGTACACACAGCATAGTACTGTATTCACAGCAGCACACAAACAGGCGAATCCACACCATGTTTAGCAAGCTAGTTGCTTCTATAGACTTCCACTAAATGTGTCAAAACAACTGATTCCACAATTACAGTAACAAGTGAGATCAATGACGCCAAGTAAATCTGTACTTTGCATTCCTGAGTATGAAGAATGTTGCAGGAGGAATCCTACAACATATCAACACTGATGAAACTTAAAAAGATGGAGGGAGATCAAAAAAGAAGACCTATTGGGGAGATGTAGCAGGCAATTGGAACAAACAAATAAACAGTGCGGTAAGTGTGGACCACCAGTAAGGTCCTGTGAACCCCAACCCCCTGACCCCAGGCCAAAGGCCAACCAGAACATGCCTTGCTGGGAAGCTGTCTCTCCTCACACCTTTGTGTCTTTCCTAATGAGTCAGGAGGTGTGTGGGGGAGGCGCTGGGGATGATCAGTCAGCTGTAAAATAACACTGTCAAACATGGTCACACACACACACACACACACACACGTACACACGCGCCACAAAGGGCCAGGAAAAGGGTTAAGCAAACACCCACAGGTCAGGAGACTCCCCTCTCTCACGCTGTCGTCAAATGAGCCAACATTCACCATATATCCTACCGTGGCGCTTCTTGAAGTCTGACTGAAAAGTAGTGTAGCAATACAGTGGGGTAGATTTGACTGTCAAACTGATGCCTAACAGTGCTCTGTAATCATCATCAGACTGGTGGTAATTTGATCAGGGTCCGTTTGTTATTGGCATGGCACTCTGTTCACATGGTCTTGATGATGGTAGAGTAGCTTCAGGTTGACACATCAAAGAACATAGGCTACACTAAACTACTGAAGTTGAATAACATCTGTAAGGAGAAAATACCCATCCCAAACACCTTGCATATTGATACTTGTCTGTACATTTTGCTGAGGCTTTACCCTTAGCCTAAGTAACACCTACGGAAATTACAAATTACATTGAGATTCAAGGCCTCTGCTCAGTAAAGTACCAATTTGTGTTTGATTGACTTTAAAACTCTAGTCATTTGGCATTAGGAGTTTTTTTAGGCGTATACAATAGTGAGAGGGGGTAAGGCACACCAACATTTCTCAGCAAAACTAGGTCAAGTTTCAGCACTTGGATTCTGAAAGAGGCTGAGGTATTTTATGCCACCCTGCGTGCCATTCAGGGACGAGCGCAGCACAGTGTGAGGGCACAACCCAGTGCAAACAATCCACACAATCACACAGAGCTAATAGGGGCTAACTGTGGCTCAGTTGGTAATAGTGTGGCGCTAGCAACACCAGGGTTGTTGGTTCAATACCCACTGGAACCATAACATATATAGAATACCTTATTATATTATAACCCAGCCAGATGAGGGCAGTTAGAGCTTTATGGCTAAGAAGAAAAATAATTTCATAGTAGCTACCTTTTTAATTACATCGAAGATAATATATCAAATCATAAACAATAGCATCCAGACTTACCAGGCATGGGCACACCTACTTTAACTACATGATAGTGTACAGTCGTGGCCAAAAGTTTTGAGAATGACACAAATATTAATTTCCACAAAGTTTGCTGCTTCAGTGTCTTCAGATATTTTTGTCAGATGTTACTATGGAATACTGAAGTATAATTACAAGTATTTCATAAGTGTCAAAGGCTTTTATTGACAATTACATGAAGTTGATGCAAAGAGTCAATATTTGCAGTTTTTGACCCTTCTTTATCAAGACCTCTGCAATCTGCCCTGAAATGCTGTCAATCAACTTCTGGGCCACACTGATACCAGCCCATTCTTGCATAATCAATGCTTGGAGTTTGTCAGACTTTGTGGGTTTTTGTTTGTCCACCCGCCTCTTGAGGATTGACCACAAGTTCTCAATGGGATTAAGGTCTGGGGAGTTTCCTGGCCATGGACCCAAAATATCGATGTTTTGTTCTCCGAGCCGCTTAGTTTTCACTTTTTCCTGATGGCAAGGTGCTCCATCATGCTGGAAAAGGCATTGTTCGTCACCAACATGTGAACATTGGGAGAAGTTGCTCTCGGAGGATGTGTTGGTACCATTCTTTATTCATGGCTGTGTTCTTAGGCAAAATTGTGAGTGAGCCCACTCCCTTGGCTGAGAAGCAACCCCACACATGAATGGTCTCAGGATGCTTTACTGTTGGCATGACACAGGACTGACGGTAGCGCTCACCTTGTCTTCTCCGGACAAGCTTTTTTCTGGTGCCCCAAACAATCGGAAATGGGATTTATCAGAGAAAATGACTTTACCCCAGTCTTCAGCAGTCCAATCCCTGTACCTTTTGCAGAATATCAGTCTGTCCCTGATGTTTTCCTGGAGAGAAGTGGCTTCTTTGCTGCCCTTCTTGACACCAGGCCATCCTCCAAAAGTCTTCACCTCACTGTGCGTGCAGATGCACTCACACCTGCCTGCTGCCATTCCTGAGCAAGCTCTGTACTGGTGGTGCCCCGATCCCGCAGCTGAATCAACACAAATCTTCTTTGTGATCCTAACACCTCAAACACCTCAAAGATTCTTCTGTCCATTTTTTTCTCTCAATCTTCCTCTGTCCAGTGTCTGTTCTTTTGCCCATCTAAATATTTTCTTTTTATTGGCCAGTCTGAGATATGGCTTTTTCATTGCAGCTCTGCCTAGAAGTATCCTGGCACGTTGCCTGCTGTGATTGGTTGAGATTTCAGAATGTAGTGGACCACTCACCAGGCCTTGAATTTCCCGGCCGCATCGACAGCCATGGCCCCTTGTGTTGCCGCAATGCCCCGTAAAAAAAATCCATGCCTTGCAGCCGTTGTGCTCTTGGGATGAATATAATAATTCCCTTCTCCCAGCTGCCAATCACCACGCTCCAAAGCACCTCTCACCCACGTGACTCTCTCAGATATCTCAATTGTTATTAGCCAATGCCTGTCATGTGATCGGGTCCTTTTCACAGGTATCACAGCTCCGAAGTAGGCTACAAGTGAAGACAGACACACTGGGGATGCAACAGCACATGTGCTTTTCAAATTTCAAGGCACATATTGAACTGTCCATATTTACTGTTCGTCAGCCAACAAGATGAGTAACGAACAGCAAAAGCACTAGCCTATGTCAATCTACCATCCCCATAGTACAAAAGTTTACCTACAGTGGCAAGAAAAAATATGTTAACCCTTTGGAATTGCCTGGATTTCTGCATAAATTGGTCATCAAATTTGATCTGATATTCAAGTCACAACAATAGACAAACATAGTGTGCTTAAACTAATAACACACAAATTATTGTATTTTTCTTGTCTATATTGATTACAGAATTTAAACATTCACAGTGTAATTTGGAAAAAGTATGTGAACCCCTAGGCTAATGACTTCTCCAAAAGCTAATTGGAGTCAGGAGTCAGCTAACCTGGAGTCCAGTCAATGAGTCCCAAAATTTGAGCTTGCTACTCACAAGAAGAATTGCCTGATGTGAACCATACCTCGAACAAGAGATCTCATAAGACCTAAGATTAAGAATTGTTGACTTGCATAAAGCTGGAAAGGGTTACAAAAGTATCTCTTAAAGCCTTGATGTTCATTAGTCCACGGTAAGACAAATTGTCTATAAATGGAGAAAGTTCAGCACTTTTGCTACTCTCCCTAGGAGTGGCCATCCTGCAAAGATGACTGTAAGAGCACAGCGCAGAATGCTCTATGAGGTTAAGAAGAATCCTAGAGTGTCAACTAAAGACTTGCATAAATCTCTGGAACATGCTAACATTACTGCTGGCCAGTCTACGATACGTAAAACACTAAATAAGAATGCTGTTCATGGGAGGACACCACGGAAGAATCCACTGCTGTCCAAAAAAAACATTGCTGTCTGAGGTTTGCAAAAATGCCCCTGGATGTTCCACAGCGCTAATGGCAAAATATTCTGTGGACAGATGAAACTACAGTTGAGTTGTTTGGAAGGAATACACAAAACTATGTGTTGAGAAAAAAAGGCACAGCACACCAACATCAAAACCTCATCCCAACTGTAAAGTATGGTGGAGGGAGCATCATGGTTTGGCGATGCTTTGCTACCTCAGGGCCTGGCTTGCTATCATCAATGGAAAAATTAATTCCCAAGTTTATCAAGACATTTTGCATGACAATGTTAGGCTATCAGTCCGCCAATTAAAGCTCAACAGAAGTTGGGTGATGCAACAAGACAACAACCCAAAACACATAATGAAATAAAAAACAGAATGCACCTTCTAGAGTGGCCCAGTCAGAGTCTTGACCGCAACCCAATTGAGATGCTGTGGCATGACCTCAAGAGAGCTGTTCACACCAGACATCCCAAGAATATTGCTGAACTGAAACAGTTTTGTAAAGAGGAATGGTCCAAAATTCCTCCTGACCATTGTGCAGGTCTGATCCACAACTACAGAATACGTTTGGTTGAGGTTATTGCTGCAAAAGGAGGGTCAACCAGTTATTAAAACATTTCCCACCCTGCACTGTGTATGTTTACAAGGTGTGTTCAATAAGGACATGAACATGTATACATTTTTGAGTGTTATTAGTTTAAGCAGACTGTGTTTGTCTGTTGTTGTTACCTAGATGAAGATCAGATCCAATTCTATGACCAATTTATGCAGAAATCCAGCTATTTCCAAAGGGTTCACATACTTTTTTTGCCACTGTATTATATTGGTCAGCTTGTCATTCTGTGTGAGAAATAAATATTCCAAACAGACTGAGAATGTTGTGGGACGATAGATCCCAAATTAATACAACCATTGTACATAAAAAAAAATGTTTAAAAGCAACGAGGCTGGTGCAACAGATCAGAACCTTTAGCTTAAAATGTTGATCAACTATGTTGTGTCTGGACTATCTTTAAATGCTAAGACTGTATATTATTAAATCAATTTACTAAGTTAAATTATTACGTGATTAAACTAATAATGTAAACATGAATTAACTAGGAAGTCAGGGCACCACGGGAAAAGGTTTAGCATTAGAGTTATAATTTCATGAATATAACTCTTCAGATATTTTAATATCTTATCAGTTAGTCTTCCATTAATGATTATTAATTTTCTCATCAATTCTCATTACTGAACGTCGCAAACCCTTGGCTATCTGCACGAACCCTAGTTAAAATCATGAATCAGCGATATACAAATTGGCTTAATTATATATTTACTAACTAACTAAATAATCACACAGAATTTCATAACAAACAAACAGTAGATATTGGTTACTAACAATGATAGAAAAGTCCCTAGTGGGCTAAACCGATATGACGGCTTGGTAGACAACAGAAAGTGGTAGGGACTGAGAAAGAGCGGGAAAGACCAAATGGATTCACTACACACAGTATATATGTATATTCATTAAGTGTCCCTTAAGTGTCCACGGACCATTCCCACATTCTCAAAAGTAGAAATATTGTTGAGTTCTCCCATTTTGGGGATTAGGAGTTTTGAACTAAGAGAAGCGCTTTGTTCTGGTAGACTCTTTCCCTCAAAACTGCATGGCAGTTTCTACCAGGTATTTATGACCTGTCGTAAAGTCATAAATCTGTGGAGAGAGAGAGAGGGGGGGGGCTATGATCCTCCCCCCAGGGCAGTCATGACAACTATTAGGGTATATCCTCACATTATAAAACACAGCAATGCGCATAAGGCAGTAGGCTGGCTATAAGTGCAAATGTTCCAAAATGCAATTAGCGGGAAAACACTGTTCTCAAAAGCGCACAGCAAATGTGAGTGATTTCATATGACAGAGATTGAAATATCATTTCGAAATTTTGAAAGAGGGAAGATCTAAAGATGGACTATTAATGACTAGGATCAAAAGTTGTGTTATAAATTCTCAGACAACTCAAAGATACCTTGATACCCATCCAGACTCCCTCTGCCTACCCAAGGACGTCAGAGGACAAAAATCAGTTAACCACCTAACTGAGGAACTCAATTTAACCTTGCGCAATACCCTAGATGCAGTTGCACCCCTAAAAACTAAAAATATTTGTCATAAGAAACTAGCTCCCTGCTATACAGAAAATACCTGAGGTCTGAAGCAAGCTTCCAGAAAATTGGAACGGAAATGGCGCCACACCAAACGGGAAGTCTTCCGACTAGCTTGGAAAGACAGTACCGTGCAGTATCGAAGAGGCCTCACTGCTGCTCGATCATCCTATTTTTTCAACTTAATTGATCAAAATAAGAACAATCCTACATTTATTTTTGATACTGTGGCAAAGCTAACTAAAAAGCAGCATTCCCCAAGAGAGGATGGCTTTCACTTCAGCAGTAATAAATTCATGAACTTCTTTGAGGAAAAGATCATGATCATTAGAAAGCAAATTACGGACTCCTCTTTAAATCTGCATATTCCTCCAAAGCTCAGTTGTGCTGAGTCTACACAACTCTGCCAGGACCTAGGATCAAGGGAGACAATCAAGTGTTTTAGTACTATATCTCTTGACACAATGATGAAAATAATCATGGCCTCTAAACCTTCAAGCTGCATACTGGACCCTATTCCAACTAAACTGCTGAAAGAGCTGCTTCCTGTGCTTTGCCCTCCTATGTTGAACATAATAAACAGCTCTCTATCCACCGGATGTGTACCAAACTCACGAAAAGTGGCAGTAATAAAGCCTCTCTTGAAAAAGCCAAACCTTGACCGAGAAAATATAAAAAACTATCGACCTATATCGAAAATTCCATTTCCTAAATAAAAAATGTAAAAAGCTGTTGCACAACAACTCCTGAAGACAAACAATGTAGTCTGGTTTTAGACCCCATCATAGCACTGAGACGGCACTTGTGAAGGTGGTAAATGACCTTTTAATGGCGCCAAACCGAGGCTCTGCATCTGTCCTCGTGCTCCTAGACCTTAGTGCTGCTTTTGATACCATCGATCACCACATTCTTCTGTAGAGATTGGAAACCCAAATTGGTCTACACGGACAAGTTCTGGCCTCGTTTAGATCTTATGTGTCGGAAAGATATCAGTTTGTCTCTGTGGAATGGTTTGTCCTTTGACAAATCAACAGTAAAATTCGGTGTACCTCAAGTTTCTGTTTTAGGACCACGATTGATTTCACTATATTTTTTACCTCTTGGGTATGTAATTCGAAAAACATAATGTTAACTTTCACTGCTATGTGGATGATACACAGCTGTACATTTCAATTAAACATGGTGAAGCCCCAAAATTGCCCTCGCTGGAAGCCTGTGTTTCAGACATAATGAAGTGGATGGCTGCAAACTTTCTACTTTTAAACTCGGACAAAACAGAGATGCTTGTTCTAGGTCCCAAGAAACAAAGATATTTTCTGTTGAATCTGACAATTAATCTTGATGGTTGTACAGTCGTCTCAAATAAAACTGTGAAGGACCTCGGCGTTACTCTGGACCCTGATCTCTCTTTTGACAAACATATCAAGACTCGGCCTTGTCTCAGGATGGTAAGTTGGTGGTTGAAGATATCCCTCTAGTGGTGTGGGGGCTGTGCTTTGGCAAAGTGGGTGGGGTTATATCCTGCCTGTTTGGCCCTGTCTGGGGGTATCATCGGATGGGCCCACAGTTTCTCCTGACCCCTCCTGTCTCAGCCTCCAGTATTTATGCTGCAGTAGTTTATGTGTCTAGTTTATGTGGCTAAGGTCAGTCTATTATATCTGGAGAATTTCTCCTGTCTTATCCAGTCCTGTGTGAATTTAAGTATGCTCTCTCTAATTCTCTCTTTATTTCTCTCTTTCTCTCTCTCGGAGGACTTGAGCCCTAGGACCATGCCTCAGGACTACCTGGCACGATGACTCCTTGTTGTCCCCAGTCCACCTGGCCGTGCTGCTGCTCCAGTTTCAACTGTTCTTCCTGCGGCTATGGAACCCTGACCTGATTACTATTGTTTGACCCTGCTGGTCATTTATGAACATTTGAACATCTTGGCCATGTTCTGTTATAATCTCCACCCAGCACAGCCAGAAGAGGACTGGCCACCCCACATAGCCTGGTTCCTCTATAGGTTTCTTCCTAGGTTTTGGCCTTTCTAGGGAGTTTTTCCTAGCCAACGTGCTTCTACACCTGCATTGCTTGCTGTTTGGGGTTTTAGGCTGGGTTTCTGTACAGCACTTTGATATATCAGCTGATGTTAGAAGGGCTATATAAATTGATTTGATTTGATTTGATTGTCTTTGGATGCTGGACAACAAAAGAAAGTTGAGAACATGAGATAAATACTGGTTTCAATGGCATATGAGGAAGAGTTTATAAAATAGTGCTGTTAACATTCCAATGGTCAGAACACGGTAAAAGAAAAATGATTTTTTTCTCCAGGTTTTAAACAATAGAGTGACACGAACGTCAGAAATAGCACTCCAAAATGTATTTTTGTTTGATAATGTCCTTCTTTATATCCATAAAAACTCAGTTAACTGGCGTGTTTCAGTCAATAATTCACCCAGTTTCCCTCCATCAAAATGCATACAAAATGAATACCAAAACTTAACTAATAGACTTTTCCAAACAAGTCAAACAACGTTTATAATCAAGTGGTAGGCTGCATTTTTTGGGGGGGATGGTTTGTCCTCTGGTTTTCGCCTGCCATATCAATTCTGCTATACTCACAGACATTATTTTAACAGTTGTAGAAACTTTAGAGTGTTTTCTATCCAAATCTACCAATTATATGCATATCCTAGCTTCTAGGCCTGAGTGACAGGCAGTTTACTTTGGGCACTCTTTTCATCCGGACGTGAAAATACTGCCCCTACCCAAGAGAGGTTTAACTACTATGAATCATAATATCAGTCAAAAATATCAAATTCCCAGTTTATCATACAAAATCAACTTTATAAGAGGTTTTAAAAATAGGCTATATTTGACTCAACATTCCATGACATACACTAAGGCATTGTTGGATGCAGTTCAATGCATGATTAATATAATTCACCAATACATTTCTTGGTAGTCCAAAAGATATTGCTATCAGGTTGTAAATCATCATTGGTCTGTTACATTGTTTGCTGCCTCCATTGGGGATGCACTGTTTGTGTTTCAATTACTCAATATCTTGGGCAAAAATGGACAAATGTAACTAAGGCTGGGAATGTCAATACAATCAAACTAGCAAGGGCAGTTGCTGGTGATGCAGGTGTCATTTGGTTAGCTAGCAAGAACTTGAACAACTGTTATCCAATTGGCATATCTCTTGCGTTCACAAATTCACTCTGGCTATCTACTCCGATTTCAGAGCACTCTCATCTGAATGTGCCATAGGGCAGAATAACTGATGAATTTACGAACGTGCAACACCCGCTGTATATGACCAGTGTTAATAAACATTATTTAACAGTATATTTAGTGAATGGGCAAGCTAGGATGCTAACATGTTGATATAAGTCATGATATTAGGAAAAGTGTTTATTTAGTATCTGTAGCTGGCTTGGCTGGCTAGCCACTTTGGTAGCTACTGGCTGGCTCACTAGCTGAGACCAAAGAGATGAAATAAAGTTTTTCTGACAGAAGCACATATCTTCTGACAGTGGCACAGCGGCCCCCTGTGAAAGGGAGCTGAACATTACTAAAATTTGACATTTAACCTGGTTAAAAATGGGCAATATTGAGGTGGAAGAACTGACAAAATGAAATGAATCATAGAGGCTGTTATGGGATTTTTATGAAGAATGACTAAATTATGTATACATTCAGATTAGAATTATAACTAAACAGAATACTACTCTGTTACTGTATGAATGTATTAATCTTATTATAATCATAATACTGAATATAAGGTGTGTAGTTTTAGTCAAGAATTAGAACAAGGACTTTCTGTTCCTTGTTAGAAACGAATGGAGCTATCGTCAGACCGGCTGGAATACTGTGTTCCTTACAGGACATTCTGTCCCCACCCAGGGAGGGGAGAGACCTTGGGCTTGTAGTAGATTGTTTAACAGGTGGCAGACAATGTGAGAAGGCTTGTGAACTATATTGCAATTGTATCTGAGAGGAGGAGGGACATTTATGACGAAATGTGAGGTATATAAACCAATGTACATGGTATTATGACCAGAGCTCTCGGGAATAAACGCTACTGATTAATTTTGAGACTGATCTTTGTCTATGTTATGCAAATAAGAACCTTACAAATTATTAGAAACGGATAAAGTGTTTTGCTTTGTTATAATTTAATTGGTTAACGAACATATAGGAATTAAATTCCTCTAACAGAGGTCTTATAACCTATTCCATTCTACAGGTAAACATGCTTGGCTCATGTCTGTAATTTCCATATAGGCTTTGTAACTATTTGTAAAATAAATATAAAATAAATAAATAAAAAACATTACATTACAATTATTTCATTGAGCTTTTATTTGTATTACTCATTTTATTCACTTAGCTGCCCACTGGGCATTTCAGTTAAGTTACCTTTCAGTTAAGTTACGTTGAACCAATGTGGAATAGACGTTGAATTGACGTCTGTGCCCAGTGGGTACTTACTTATTCTATTCTTGTTGCATTGTCGAGAGGTTAACCTGCAAGTAAGCATTTGATTGCGCTGTGTACTCCATGTATATCAGGGAAAGGGGAGGTCAGCCAGAAAGAGAGGGGAAAATATGGCCAGTTTTGTGGTTAGATTGTAGGTGAACAAAACATTGAAAATACTGGTAACTGACAAAATAAAGGAAACACCAACATGGTCTCTTAATAGAGCATTGGGTCACCAAGAGCCGCCAGAACAGCTTCAATGCGCCACCATTCTTCATTGACAAATACCATCATTTGGTGTTTTGTTGATGGTGGTGGAAAACGCTGTCTCAGGCTCCACTCCAGAATCTCCAATAAGTGTTCAACTGGGTTGAGATCTGGTGGCTGAGACACACACACACCGACTATGCTACTTTGAGACTCCTCTTTCCAAGTCACTGAGCCCTCTTCTTCTAGCCAAGGTAGTCAAAACAATGGTCAACTTTATACATGACCCTTAGCATTATGGGATGTTAATTGCTTAATTAATTTAGGAACCACACCTGTGTGGAAGCGCCTGCTTTCAAAATACTTTGTATCCCTAATTTACTACATTTTCCCCCATTATTTTTACAGTTACTTGTAGATAGTTATGTGTCTTCAAATGTTGTGTAATTTTACAATCTCATATTAGTTGGAAGAACTGACTAAATAAATCATAAAGGTATTATTCCCTTCTACAGGTAAAATGTTTTGGTTCTCATGTCTCTTTATATTGATATAGCCTAGGGGCTATATAGCTTCTTATCTGTCATGTTTGGAGTTGTGTTGCTCGGTTATGCAGACACTTTTCTTTACAGTTGAGTTGCCCTGGTCATGTCAGTATACAGTAACTTTAAAAAGCAACTGCACCTAAAATACAACTTCTCATTTAAAAAACAGCCTATGTTTTTGTGTCAAAATGGACTACAAAGTGTAAATAGGATCATTTGTCCCCCAACAATTGTGAGAGTTTTGTGAGACTTGTGGTTGTGACTGCATCACAACATAAATTAAGGTTGGGTTTGTTTCAATCCTGCCCACATTCCCACAGCTGGCAGCACACAAGTAATACACAAATATTGAAAGCATTTCATGAGAAAACTAAAAAAGTGTGCAACATGAAAATAGTGTCTTATTTACATTGCATCATTTATTTACGGTCCCTAACTAGCCCCTGAGATAGGCCATCCAAAGTAAAAGTCAAGTCGCACACCAGCTGGCTGAAGCCAATTGTTGAAATAATTTGGCTAACTATTCCCACCTGCGAACACACACACACACACACACACACGACACACACACGACACCCACACACACACACACACACGACACCCACATCAAACCACACCTCGAAACCAACTCATTTGAATTCAGTAATGGCCACTAGAATTTCTTAATTAACCAAATCTAAAGCGAGGCCAAATTCGGAAGTACAGTCACCCTTTAAATATACTTGCTATCTTGCAAATTCGGCAAGGAAGAGGACAGATGAGAACAGCAGGCTAGTGGAACACTTGGTAGGGAAGAGAATGATTTCAGTGACCCAGACACAGGCTCAAAACAAGTTAAGCTACCCCAGTATCTCCTTGACTGTTTTAGACTACAAAACTAAAAGAGACACAGAAGAATATGATAAGTCAATTAAGAGCAAATTCTTATTTTCAATGACAGTCTAGGAACAGTGGGTTAACTGCCTTGTTCAGGGGCAGAATGACAGATTTGTACCTTGTCAGCTCAGGGATTCAAACTTGCAACCTTTCGGTTACTAGTCCAACACTCTAACCACTAGGCTACGCTGTCACCCCAATATGATGGAGATAGAGACCAGAAGAACAGAACAGGCCATAACAGAAGAGGACAGACAAAGAAGACCGTAACATACAAGAACCTGAGACAGCAACAGACAAGACACATAGAAAGTGACAGAAGAGGGCAAACAGAGGTGTGTTGAGCACACAGTAGACTATCAATTCTAGCTGCTCTATAGATTCTAATGTCAGTAGGATTACTCCGTTTGTCTCATTGGACAGGTCAGAGCCTATGTTTGAAGTTGTTGAGTGGTATGGAGGTTTTTGGCAATACATCTACAGTGTATGTTCCAGTGTAGAGACACACAGTAGCTACTGTAATTGACGTCTGTTGTGGCAGGTGGGAAGGTGTAAGTTACTTGAAAAAGATCAAAACTCTCAAATGTTCTAATCTGTCAATGATGCCCCCAGAACCTCTACTGGCTTTGGGCTATGCCCCCAATATCTGCCAATTCTAGAAACACCCCTGCCGGAATCTTTGATAATTTAGGTAATTAACAGGTAATCTATGGCAATCCATGGTAATTTTAGTAAATTATACTTGAATAGCTTAAAAATAATGTATTAATATATAGTATATATGTTTTAATCTGTGTCCATATTGTCCATGACTTTCTAGTGAATAGACCATATGGTTCAAGAGAAAATAACCTTTTTTTAAAGCATCTAAATCAAATATAATAATAATATAATAAATATTATTTTCAATTAACTCTGCAGCTCTTCCAACTATTGTCTTTTTTCACAACTGCCACCAGTTTGGACGTAAAGCATTTGCAACAAAGACATAGCAAAAAATATATACATATACAGTACCAGTCAAAAGTTTGGACACACCTACTCATTCAAGGGTTTTGCTTTATTTGCACTGTTTTCTACAATGTAGAATAATAGTGAAGACATCACAACTATGAAATAACACATATGGAATCATGTAGTAACCAAAAAAAAGTGTTAAACAAATGTCTTGGCATTCTCTCAACCAGCTTCATGAGGTAGTCACCTGGAATGCATTTCAATTAACAGTGCCTTGTTGTGACAAGGTAGGTGTGGTATACAGAAGATTTCCCTATTTGGTAAAAGACCAAGTCCATATTATGGCAAGAACAGCTCAAATAAGCAAGGAGAAATGACAGTCCATCATTACTTTAATACATGAAGGTCAGTCAAAATGGAACATTTCAAGAACTTTGAAAGTTTCTTCAAGTGCAGTGACAAAAACCCTCAAGCGCTATGATGAAACTGACTCTCATGAGGACCGCCACAGGAAAGGAAGACCCAGAGTTACCTCTACTGCAGAGGATATGTTCATTGGAGTTACCAGCCTCATACATTGCAGCCCAAGTAAATGCTTCACAGAGTTCAAGTAACAGACACATCAACATCAACTGTTCATAGGAGACTGTGTTCTGCAGCAATACGCCATCCCATCTGGTTTGCGCTTAGTGGGACCATCATATGTTTTTCAACAGGACAATGACCCAACACACCTCCAGGTTGTGTAAGGGCTATTTGACCAAGAAGGAGAGTGATGGAGTGCTGCATCAGATGACCTGGCCTCCACAATTACCCGACCTCAACCCAAATTGAGATGGTTTGGGATGAGTTGGACCGCAGCGTGAAGGAAAAGCAGCCAACAAGTCCTCAGCATATGTGGGAACACCTTCAAGACTGTTGGAAAAGCATTCCAGGTGAAGCTGGTTGAGAGAATGCCACGAGTGTGCAAAGCTGTCATCAAGTCAAAGTTATAGGAATCTAACATATAAAATATAGTTTGATTTGTTTAACACTTTTTTGGTTACTACATGATTCCATGTGTTATTTCATACTTTATTTTTATTTCACCTTTATTTAACCAGGTAGGCTAGTTGAGAACAAGTTCTCATTTGCAACTGCGACCTGGCCAAGATAAAGCATAGCAGTGTGAGCATACAACAAAGAGTTACACATGGAGTAAACAATTAACAAGTCAATAACACAGTAGAAAACGAAGGGGGGGTCTATATACAATGTGTGCAAAAGGCATGAGGAGGTAGGCAAATAATTACAATTTTGCAGATTAACACTGGAGTGATAAAAGATCAGATGGTCATGTACAGGTAGAGATATTGGTGTGCAGAAGAGCAGAAAAGTAAATAAATAAAAACAGTACGGGGATGAGGTAGGTGAAAAGGGTGGGCTATTTACCAATAGACTATGTACAGCTGCAGCGATCGGTTAGCTGCTCAGATAGCTGATGTTTGAAGTTGGTGAGGGAGATGAAAGTCTCCAACTTCAGCGATTTTTGCAATTCGTTCCAGTCACAGGCAGCAGAGTACTGGAACGAAAGGCGGCCAAATGAGGTGTTGGCTTTAGGGATGATCAGTGAGATACACCTGCTGGAGCGCGTGCTACGGATGGGTGTTGCCATCGTGACCAGTGAGCTGAGATAAGGCGGAGCTTTACCTAGCATAGACTTGTAGATGACCTGGAGCCAGTGGGTCTGGCGACGAATATGTAGCGAGGGCCAGCCGACTAGAGCATACAAGTCGCAGTGGTGGGTAGTATAAGGTGCTTTAGTGACAAAACGGATGGCACTGTGATAGACTGCATCCAGTTTGCTGAGTAGAGTGTTGGAAGCCATTTTGTAGATGACATCGCCGAAGTCGAGGATCGGTAGGATAGTCAGTTTTACTAGGGTAAGCTTGGCGGCTTGAGTGAAGGAGGCTTTGTTGCGGAATAGAAAGCCGACTCTTGATTTGATTTTCGATTGGAGATGTTTGATATGAGTCTGGAAGGAGAGTTTGCAGTCTAGCCAGACACCTAGGTACTTATAGACGTCCACATATTCTAGGTCGGAACCATCCAGGGTGGTGATGCTAGTCGGGCATGCAGGTGCAGGCAGCGACCGGTTGAAAAGCATGCATTTGGTTTTACTAGCGTTTAAGAGCAGTTGGAGGCCACGGAAGGAGTGTTGTATGGCATTGAAGCTTGTTTGGAGGTTAGATAGCACAGTGTCCAAAGACGTACAATGTAGAAAACAGTTAAAAAAACAAGTAAAAATAGCTGTTCACTGTGTGTGAGAGGTTCAGAGAGTGTGCCTAGGCTAGTTGAAGGATGTGCAGAGACACTATTTTGCTTAACTTAGGGTAAAGGCAAGATGTACTATTTTTTATTGATGCTATTTATGATATATACAGGATATTTCCTGGAGTCAATCCTGATTTACTGTATGTTTTTTCCCCCTAATAGACCTATGCTTTGAGCAGCATATGAACCTTGTTTTTTTTAACCTATTAACAGTAATCTTCTCCTTAACTTCTTCTTGACACATACAGTAGATGGGAGGTGAAGTACACACACATGTCGTTGGAACATTTCCTGTGTAATCAGAGGTGCTTCCTTTCGACAGCAACACCCTTTGTTCAGTGTGTGTGTGTGTGTGTGTGTGTGCGTGCGTTCACGCATTTCAATTGTGTTTGGGTCTCACCAGCTCTCTGCTCAGCTGCATTGCAATGGTTTAATGGACTGAGTTTTGACAGTTTAAATCAAATACCTATCCCATACCGCTGAAGGCTCTTTTATTTCAGAGATTCACAGCCTATCAAATAGTCAAGTGGCACATCCAGCACATGAGCGGATCGTTCTTCCTCAAGCAAATGCTTAGCTTCGCCGTCCGCTGCTCACTTGGTTTTTACCCAGAAATGTGGGGAGTTTTTTTAGACCGTCCAAAGCATCAATACACTATTTTAGGTTCCAAGATACCCTGGCATTTTTAAACACACACAATGGCATCATCCCTCATTGGTAGAGCCTAAATATTCTACAATATAATATGACAGCATCAGATTTAGACTAGAGGGAGAAGACGAGAGGGAGAAGCTGGATATTCTTCCCCTCTTCCCCAGGCCAGCCATAAAGCTACTATTCATCATACAGTACGGTGCAGAGCTATATATTTAGATGGCTCTAGTACATTGGGCTAGAGCCATCTAAATGGGCTACAGTGGGTTTATATGGCTGTAGATCTCCATCAGGAAGTCCAGCTAAGACTGAAATCGATAGGCGGTTCCGGAGTGCTGATATATGAGAGGCTGCTGTGTTGGTGATGAAGGGGGGGATGAGATTAACCACCCATCTAGGAGCCACTTCCTGGCAACACACCCTCTTACAGCACTCACTGATGCACATATTATATACAATGTAACATACAAACACACGCACACACCAATACACTCATGCAGGCATACTCAAAACGCAGTAAACACACACAAACACACAAGTAGGCTTAAGACTGATTAAGATCACGTGTCACTAATTCGTTCAGCATCTCTATCCCAGTGCTGAAAGAGAACTAGCCTAATGCCCACTCCTCCCTGCCTCTTCACCGGGACTCTGCAAATATCTCCATCTGACCGATGGGCATTGATGACAAGGCGTCATCTAAAACGTATCAGTAGGCCTTGCCCATATGTAGCACCACGGCGAGACCCAATGTGTTCTATTAGCATGCCAGTGTTAACAGGCTAGCCTAGGGACGGGGTGCCAGAGAGAGCGAGTGACATGTCTGTAATTATACAGAGCGATTGATCCTGGACTTCCGATGAACACAGTGGCTGAGAGGAGTGCTTAAGCCAGACTAAGACAGGAGTCAAAGTCTATTGCCCGCTCAACGACAGTCTTCCCATGGGTGTGGTAAAACTGCATTTGTGTCAGCGTGAGGTTGGTGGATTTACTGTTTCCTCACTCAATTCAATTAAGATCACACGCACATGTGCACACACACACACAAACACCTTCCCTTTGCTCTCACACCCCCTGGTGAAATGTCATCTCAGCTCTGCTGGCCGGGTAGCAGGGTCAAGGAGTGCCCGTCATGACATCATTAGGTCACACCACTGTCTGGTGCTCCACAGGATTATTACTGAATGACTTCATCTTTCACACACACACACACACACACACACACACACACACACAAGCAAGTAAGTACCGTGGACAACATCATCCTCATCGTCATCCTCATCAAAACACTCATCATTTAGGCTATGGCCATGCTAATTGTCCCACAGTTGTCCCTATTCACAATAATACAAATAAATGGTGGCAGATAGTTGTAGGTCAACATACTTAGCATTGTTTTGCTGATGAAATCATGTGTCCGTCGTCACATCATGACAACAGAAACTGTAATGGGGAAGTATTCTTTAGAAGACAGACTGACTGGTTACTCCAGCACGTTTACATAGACCTAAAGAAAAGACAATACAAATCTCTAAATGGTTAGCCGTAGTATTACTAACTGCTGGAAAGCTGCAAGTCAGATTTGCCTGATGGGTTTGCATAGGAAATGTGAGGTGGAGATGCTAGCGCTACCATGACACCCGTCAGCACACAACTACACACTAACTCCTCTACGACTGCAGGTGTCCGTCAGGTGACAGGTCAGTCGAAGCAACGACATTGTAGCATTTCTATACAAACAATGCAGACTTAAGAGACACAAACAGACACTCTTTCCCTGTATGTCTTCTCGCAGTCCATCTTTTCTCTCTCACACACACACACACACACACACACACACACACACACAGACACACACACACACACACACACACACACACACACACACACACACACACACACACACACACACACACACACACACACACACACACACACACACACACACACAGACACACACACACACACACAGAGACTCTCTTTCGCTCTCTGAAACACACATGCAGGGCCTCAGTATAAATGTCTGAGCTGGGAGATATTCTCCCATAACTCCCCCCACTGCTCTGAAAACAATGCCATTGCCGGACGCCCCTCCCTCCCAGACTGCCTAAAAAACAAAAACAATGTTGCTTTGGGACAATTCCACAACTGAGACAGATTTTTCACTTTAAAATGTATGTCAAACTAAAACCAAAGACTGTAAAGTTAAACAAACCATACAACTCTATGCACAAGGATTACTTTTAACAATTTCCACAGAAAATTTTAAGAACAGTGCAGAAGCAAAGTTTGGTAACAGATTGACAGTTTGTGCCGTCATTCTGTTACCAAACTTTGCATCTGGAATGTACTTATAGTAAATGTGTTTTGTAAAACTTTCAGTGGAAATTCTGCATAGATTTGTATGGTTTGTTTAACTTTGTAAAAATCATTGGTTTTTATTTGACATACATTTTAAAGTGAAAAATCTGAGTCTCAATGTCACTCTGTTACCATGGAATTGCCATTTGCCTTCCCACTGTCTCTCTCTCTCTCTCTCTCTCTCTCTCTCTCTCTGTCTGTCTGTCTGTCTGTCTGTCTGTCTGTCTGTGTCTGTACAGTCTTTGTCTCTGTCCCTGGTTAAGTACAATGAAGCACTCACAGAGAGTTCCTCTGTAAACTCTCCCGATACAAGTATACTGTAACTCTGCAGTGACAGTACAAAGTAAAGTCTGCCCCTGGACCAGACAGAAAGTACCTTTGAGAGAAGTGATCTCCTGCTGAATGGACCTGTGGCCATCCATTTTGACTCTCTGGCCTCCTGTTGATGGTTGATGACAGTTCTCTGTGATGTTGATGACAGTGATGATGTTGATGCCAGTTCTCGGTGCAGCTCCTACTGTGTACCTCTGCCTCAAGTTGACTTTGCAAGCGTCTGTGAGTCCTGGCTACTCCTCTACAGGCTTAGGAACTGCCCAATCTCTGTCTCCCTCTTCTTGCTCTCTTTCTTTCTGTCTCTGTAGTGCTGCTTGCCGGGAGAGGCTGCTGTGTTTGGGTCCTTCTCAAATACACATGCACACACACACACACCCTGTGTGTACAGGAATATACACTGTGGGAAGCCCCTCCCTTCCTCCCTCCGCCTAAAGCCGGCTTTTCACTGAGGGCTGTGCCTCTGCAAATCACTGCACAGCACAGTCCTCTCGTTCACCATGACTCAGCCAATGGCTGCAGGGCACCGGCATCCGCTTCATTATAGCTCAACCAATCACAGTGTAACTCTGCCATTCAGACACATTCCTGTAACAAGTAGAGTTTGAGTGATGGTGAGTTTTAAAGTAGAGATGGCGGCAGAGAGGGAGAGCTAGAAAGAGAGAAAGAGAGAGAGGGGAGAGGGGGAAAGGGGAAGGATAGAGTAATAGACATACAAAGAGATGGTGGGAAGGATGGAAAGTGAAGCTGGGGAGGAATAAAATCTCTGTGCCACACCCAGTTCCGAACCAGACAGACCAGAAATCCCAAGTCATGTGGAAATGGAAGATAAAACGAAGGAAGGAAGATCCCTTATCAACACACTGAAATGTATAGGCTAGACGCCATCTCACACACCCGTATGAGAGCTATGCCCGTTCAGGCTTGGGGGAATAGTGAGAGGACACGCAAACAGTAACCCACTCTAAATCTGGCCTGTAACATTGGAGACGACAACCTTCTCTTTAAGTGTTCATTTATGCTATACCACAACAGGGTGAATAGGTACAATCAGAACCACTCCCATTAATAAAACCTAATTTCACCTGCAGCGGCACAGGTGTCAAACCTGGTGCTATAATATTTCAAATCGTCCGGCACTGCTTGACATCTGCATTACAAAACCATGATCATCACTGCAGAACTATTGACCCAGTAAAAGTAACTTAATTAAGACCCCCATCAACATGACTTTACTTTAGCATCTCCTCTAATTCATACAGGAACTGTCCACAGAAGCAACTAACCAAAGCTCAAATAGCACTGTTTAGCTGCTGATCTGACATTGAAATGCCACTGGAAAAACTGCCAGTCTTTGGACTGTGTCAAATGTTCAAGTTTACTGTCCATGTTCAATTTCAACATAACCCATCCCATCTTTAGAGTCCCCTGAGTTCCTTCAATATTACACAGAGCCCCCCGGGCTACACTGAAAACAGAGAGGCACAAAATGTGAGCATATTTCACAGCAACCTCTGCTCCACTCTCATGGATGGAGACAACTCTCCCTGAAACCACATAATAACTAATGATAGCAGTGAGATCCTCATGTAAATGATGGACTATGGGCAATTCCATGGTAAAATAATGATGCTCAGACTCACTTTAAAATGTATGCCAAATGAAAACGAACTATAGAGCTCTAAGCACAAGGACTACTTTCAAAATTGTCCAATGAACATTTTACTAAAACATGTCTACTTGAAGAACAGTGCAGATGTAGAGTTTCATAACAGAATGACGGTAAAATCTCCCTCCATTTTTTATGTTTTGAAGTCTTCCAAAATCTCTCTTAAATATCTACTCTGAATTAAGATTCAAAGATGTTTGCAAAGATGACACCTTGAGTTGGAAAAAAATACATTTTGCTTATTGAACTACAGTAAGTGAAGTGGATTAACACCTGATTGTTTGGGTATTATTCTACACATTGACTATTATTCTAATGAGCTCCCCACCCCCAAAAAAAGACCACATTTGGTTGGTACAGACCAGACCAACTCTGAACCAATCATAGACGTCTATGTTACACAAGTTTAGACATCACAGTAGAGCACCATAGAGTACAGTACAGCACAGCAGAGTTCAGTACAGTAAATTACGCTGTACTCTGTAGTGTGCTCTACTGTACTAAACTCTACAGTACTGTACTGACCTATACTCTACTCAACTATTCAGTAAGAGCCGGAAGAGGTGACATTAACTGGAGAGGAGAGGAGTGCGAGAGCGAGACAGAGAGAAGAGACAGAGAAAAGAGAGTGACAGAGAAAAGAGAGACAGAGAGCGAGCGGTTGTCCAGACTGTTTTCACAATTATGAGCTGAACATAACAGTATGCCAGTGGAAGGACAGTAGCACGAGAACCAACTGTGGTTTGTGACTACTATAATGACCTATTTTAGCCAATTCAATTTCAGTCATTCTGTTAAAGATTTTGTAACAGAATTACATGTTTTTTTCTGATCGTTTGAGCAGACACATGCACATTTGTGGCCTGCTGGAGGTCATTTTGCAGGGCTTTGGGCTCCTCCTGCTCCTCCTTGCACAAAGGCGGAGGTAGCGGTCCTGCTGCTGGGTTGTTGCCCTCCTACGGCCTCCTCCACGTCTCCTGATGTACTGGCCTGTCTCCTGGTAGCATCTCCATGCTCTGGACACTACGCTGACAGACACAGCAAACCTTCTTGCCACAGCTCGCATTGATGTGCCATCCTGGATGAGCTGCACTACCTGAGCCACTTGTGTGGGTTGTAGACTCCGTCTCATGCTACCACTAGAGTGAAAGCACCTCCAGCATTCAAAAGTGACCAAAACATCAGCCAGGAAGCATAGGAACTGAGAAGTGGTCTGTGGTCGCCACCTGCAGAACCACTCCTTTATTGGGGGTGTCTTGCTAATTGCCTGTAATTTCCACCTGTTTTCTATTCCATTTGCACAACAGCATGTGAAATTTATTGTCAATCAGTGTTGCTTCCTAAGTGGACAGTTTGATTTCACAGAAGTGTGATTGACTTGGAGTTACATTGTGTTGTTTAAGTGTTCCCTTTATTTTTTTGAGCAGTGTATATAAATTTGCCAAAATGTCCTAAAACCTGTTTTTGGGGTATTGTGTGTAGATTTATGAGGAAAATATATATATTTAACACATTTTAGAATAAGACTGTAATGTAACAAAATGTGACAAAAGTCAAGGGGTCTGAATACTTTCCGAATGAACTGTTCATGGAAATGACCCTATATTCTGAAGCATCAGTCTGATTCAGAGTACACAACCCTCTGCTATTAATTGAGTCATAATCAATATTGCTTTCTCTCTCTCATATAATAAAGGAAGGGGGGAGGAAATGAGTGACATATTGTTGGCAGCAAAGGAACTGGTAGTCTAACCATTCTGTAATGTCAAGGAAAAATACATACACAAAACAGTGTGTGTGTGTGTGTGTGTGTCCATGGCTGGGATCCCTGACTATTTCCTTATGGATGTGTTCCCTGCTATCCCAGCATGTCACAGTACCAGTGAGACTAAACGGCTAAAGAAAGACACAGAGAGATGGCACAGCTGTGTATGGGGTGGCTGTTGTTTGGATTGGCTCACACCAGCATCCATTTGGACCTTTGCCTCCCTCTCTTCCTGTACCTCCCAATTTGTCAGTGTGACAGACTAACCAGCCTGTTATCAACAGAAGGTAATTGGCAAAAACTGTAGTGAATTAGATGGGACAATAGCAACAACACTCTTCAATGACTTCCAGATGGGTGAGCTGACTAAGAGAGAAGTGGATCCAATTTAAAACTGGACTGCCTTGAACTGGACTGCCCACATGTCACTCACAGGTGCAACAGGGTGAAACAAGATAGAAGGTGTGGAGAGATGAATACGCCCAGCCAATTTAATTTGTGGTATTGCATGCATGTGATTAAATGCTGAATGCATTTTTCCACACCGGATATTTTTCCACAAGTGCCTCATTGTTTCAGCATGAAAATCTCTACAGCATGTGTTAATGAGTTTGAGAAGAGAATAGCAGAGATCTACAGTATACACTCTACTCTACCCAACTTAGATCAGATGTCATGCTAGTGATGATGGGCACACATCAGCAGGAGTCCCTAGTCCTTATCCAATAGATAGTATAGATAATCCACTGATACTAGTAGCAGGAGGTTTAAGGATAAGGATATGACAAAACAGCATTCCACCCATAGAGATTTGTACGTGTTTGAATAATCCTAATACCCCTTTGCATGTATTTGTTTTCACACAGTAAACATTGTATCCTAGATGAAATACATCCAAATGTGCATCCTAATGAATCCCTACGAAAAACGGTATGTTTTGTCTTCCTGAATAGAGACCAGATAGAGCCCATAGGTCTATTTATTATTAGTGTGTTGACTGCTTGTGTTCAGTCATTATCAAATTCAAACAGGGCTGCTGGCTATCAATTAAGGATTTCCTAGTTTGGCGTCATGAATGGAAACCGAATTCATCCTATGCTATTGTAACAGCCTACTGAATGAGTCAGCAAACGTCTGAAGTTTGGCCAGAGGGAGGTTTAATGGTATTTCTCAGACATATTTCACCAGCATCACTTCATGTTTGAGTGAGCCTTACTGACTGACTGAGATTTAGATATATCAGACCTGGTTTACATAACATTTGTCATCTTTCAAATACTTCAGCTGTGATTGATTGAGCTTGATGTTCCCAAAAGTGCAAACCCTGCCCATCTTGGACTCCAGCAAGGCCCCAGCACACGTCCAAACTATTTGAAAGATTTCAAATGCTATTTAAAAACAAGTATGAGCTACAGTAAGGATGGAGTGTACTCGAGACAACAAACAGTTGTGACCACAAGGGTTTTTGAAGGGGGTGGTTCCAGTAATAGTAATCTTGGTCACATATGGTCAAGGATACAGAGATGGAACTTTGTGTCATTAGCAGTAGCGGGCATTTGCTACTGACAAAGAGTCTCAGTGGAATGAAGCTGTGAGGCAGAGGCCTTTTGTTGTTACAGTAGGGCCTGTGTTGGAGCTATGTGCTTGTCTGCAGTTTACATGCAGAGTGCAGACTTACGGGGGAACATGTCAATCCACACAGCCGTTTGTTGGCGGTCCCGGCTCACAAAGTGTTAACGCCTGTGAAAGGAATCCTATTTTTTCCTCTCACAAAACCATGATGAATCCAATGGTCCGTTTCACTCTCCCAGTGATGTCTCTACTGCTCCATGCATCTATCTAAGCTCTGGTTTTCACACGTAGCTTAAGTCCAGATATTACTGGCTTCCCGTGGAGGTTTAAGGGGAAGGGCAGGACTCTGTACATTTGCAGAGATGAAAAGTACTGTAGACTGTGCTAGCATGTGGATGTGAATTGAATGTGGGATGTAGGATAGAACTCATTCCAGTGCTCTCTTTCTTTCAATCTACCACAGAAAGGCTGTGTGGGATAGTGTGGCACCTTGTATTGGAGTGGACACTCCCTCACAGTCCTGTCCATTTCAGAGCCCAGTCCATTTCAGAGCCCTATTCTTTCACCCCTGACTGTGGGGGACACGAGTGTGTTTGCAGCCCCCTGGCCAGTTTACGCCGGTAGCCCCGCTGTGAACGCTCAGACAAAACATTCCATCTCTCTGAGGTCACACAGCCACACAAATATCCAGTCCAATGTGACAGCTTATAGCGCAGGGCACCGGCTAGGCCAGACAGCTTTCCCCCAGCACTGAGAGAAAAGCCTTGCACAGAGCCAGTATCTGGTGATAAAACTATTAGTCAATGGACGGGCAAAAGCCAAACACAACAGGTCCCAGTCTATGGATCGCACACTACAAAGAGGACACATACACTCACACACTTAGCAAATATCCCTGTGAAACATCACTCACGGTCTACTTCATAAAAGTGATCCTCAGCACAGGTCACTGGTGATGGTAATTGAGGACCTCTTGCAGGTGCACTTGAATAATCTAGAGGCTAAATACCCGACATAGAGTGATAAACACATCAGCTGCATAAAATGCA
Organism: Oncorhynchus kisutch; assembly: GCF_002021735.2. Classification (NCBI taxonomy): domain Eukaryota; kingdom Metazoa; phylum Chordata; class Actinopteri; order Salmoniformes; family Salmonidae; genus Oncorhynchus; species Oncorhynchus kisutch. The sequence continues at coordinate 52,387,776 of NC_034186.2, read as the reverse complement.
CACACACACACACACACACACACACATTCAGCCCGACACACCTCTACCATTGCTTCCTGCTACTAAAGGCTGTCCACCACAGGACAATACTGCCTTATCTTCCACCTCACCGGACATTCACTTCTCGAGATAAGAAGAAGATGTTAACACACTGTAAGAGAACCCAGAGTTTCAACCTTATGCCCTCAGGAGGATATTGCTGAATACACTTCCCGAAAGGCCAAATCATCCATGAGGTAATTGTAGCTCATCAACTTCCATAACTTTCATTCAATATTCAAAAAAAGTCTCTAATAAGAACTGAACATGTATTTCAAACAACTATTACTTAAGTCATTATTTACACCATGACATTTTATTGATGTTACAATCTTGATGCGGAGTTCTGTCTTTAAACTGACATACATTATATGTGTGGAGAGAGAGAATGAGTGGGTCACTGTCACTGTGGATCTGCTTCACTGTCTGCTTGCCTACAGAATGTTGACAGGCATACAGCATTCAGCTGCCCTAACTCTGCCGAGGGAGCTGGTTTTCCGACCCGAAAGGCTGGGCGGCTGGCAGGGTGGCGTGCGTTGGCCTGGTGCAGGAATGCTGGGAATGGGGCTGGAGGGTAATAGAGCACAGAATGTGATGACTGAAGCCAGGTTTCCTCTATGTTCTGTCCCAGACCAGGGACCAGACCAGGCCCCAGGGTTGAAAGCACACACCCATGCTCAAAGGGAATTGCCACAGGAGTCAAGGGTCAGAGGGCTGGAGCTGGAACAACAGCCCTGCTGGACACTGGAGAGACACGCTGTCATCTCAGCAGATTTATGTAGACATGCTGGAACCACCAGCTGAAGGCAGACCTAATTCAGTGTGTTTCAGTTTCTGTAAAAATCCATGTTCAAATTCAAACTCAATTTTTCTTTTAAAGGGAGTATTCATTGCAATATTTGAAAGTTAATAATCACAGTACTCATTCGCTGTCCCTGTTCATTTCTTGGCTATAGTATTCCCGGAGGTACTTTTTATACAAAGCCTGACACAGCCTTTCAAATAATTGAACAGTGGATCCAAGAGTTTTTAGATGTTGTTATGTGGACTCCGTTCCACTAGGGGCTGTGCTTACACTGTACAGCCTAACTATCACCGACTCTCTGAGTAGGACTCTCAGTGGAAGAAGGGTGAAAAGATAACACTTTTTTTTTTATATAGAAAACATTCCAGGAAACAAGACAGCAGTTACTGTCAAGACGGCAAGAAAATGCTAATTTGATTTGTTTAAGAAAATGAGTCACAAACAGATCAAATCACAATCATACATGTGCTTGGGCATGGGGGAAATGGGGTAGTTTTACCATATTTCTTACATAAAATCCTATATGAAACAGCATATTCATTATGGATGCCACCCACAGTAACATGCATTTTTAATAGGTTACATGCATTTCCTAGATCGATAAAAAAAAATGCTGAGTCAGCATGTTGTAGTTTCACAGGCAGGATAGCAGGCCATGGGAGCTATAATGGCTCAAAATGTTGCCCTTGCTAAGAGGCTGTCTCCTTGGAGGGGAGGGGGGGGGGTGATTGCGTCTCTTAACGCTTGCCCAGATATCATTGCAGCGGATCAGCAGAAACAGACAGCCGTTTCAGGGCTGAACATGAGGCCCATAGTGACTGGGCTTTACTGTCACCTTACACATGTCTAATAATCGAAACAAACTGCTGAGTGGAACCCAACCTCACAGCTGATCAATACAGTAGCACTGAGAGGAAGACTTTGAGTCTCTCTCTCTCTCTCTCTCTCTCTCCTCTCTCTCTCTCTCTCTCTCTCTCTCTCTCTCTCTCTCTCTCTCTCTCTCTCTCTCTCTCTCTCTCTCTCTCTCTCTCTCTCTCTCTCCTCTCTCTCTCTCTCTCTCTCTCTCTCTCTCTCTCTCTCTCTCTCTCTCTCTCTCTCTCTCTCTCTCTCTCTCTCTCTCTCCTCTCTCTCTCATCTCCTCTCTCTCTCCTCTCTCTCTCTCTCTCCCTCTCCCTCTCCCTCTCCCTCTCCCTCTCATATGTAATGATGCAAGGAGTTTTACATTGAAGGCGTCGGCTTGGCTCCTTTGTGTTCCCCGGGAGCCTGACCAGACTCATCCAAGATGTCTGTCTCTGTCTGGAACTGGGTACTGTCGCATTGATTCTGTTACAGGAGCCTCAGCATCTCCAGAGTAAACATACGTCTCTCCTCTCCTCTAGCTGCTTCCTCATAAGGACCACATCCAGCAGGCCTTGGGGGAATCTATCGTCTGCAACCAGGTACAATACATAAAAATGACCACAGCTTTACTAGCGTGGTAAAGTCAGACCAAATGCTGTGCTCAATTAGTGAGAGCAGCATTCACACTGGTTTAACTAAAAACGTTCCTTTATGTGACATCTGAAACGGTCATTGCAAGAATTTCACAAATAATCCATTCACACACAATACAATGCATTAGGATTATGCTTTATTCAAATCAAATCACATTTTATTGGTCAAATACACATCCTAGCTCCAACAGTGCAGTAGTATCTAACAATTCACAACAATATACACATGAATCTAAAAGTACAAAAATGGAATTAAGAAATATATAAATATTAGGACGGGCAATGTCGAAGTGGCAATTGACTAAAATACAGTAGAATGGAATACAGTATATACATATGAGATGAGTAAAGATTATTGCCCAACGATGCAGGTCAAGTACTATCAGTTCAGTAAAAACAGAAACAAGTACTTTAAAAGAAACACACTCACACACAGACTGGCGGTGACACAACAAATAGTTGTCACGGCATCCATGTACACGAACGCTGTCATTGAGCTACAGATTCCTAACATGACAATAGAACTGCAGAGTGAAGCTGTCAGCCAGAAGACATGACATTTACACTACACACTGAGTGTACAAAACATTAAGAACACCTAATATTGAGTTGCACCCCCCTCCCCTTTTGCCCTCAGAACAGCCTCAATTAGTCGGGGCATGGACTCTAGGTGTCGAAAGCGTTCCACAGGGAAGCTGGCACATGTTGACTCCAACAGTTGTGTCAATTTGGCTGGATGTCCTTTGGGTGGTGGACCATTCTTAATACACACGGGAAACTGTTGAGCGTGAAAAACTCAGCAGCGTTGCAGTTGACACCTACCACCTACCTTTTCAAAAGCATTTAAATCTTCAGTCTTGCCCATTCACCCTCTGAATGGCACACATACGCAATCCATGTTTCAATTGTCTCAAGGCTTAAAAAAATCCTTCTTTAACCAGTCTCCTCCCCTTCATCTACACTGATTGAATTGGATTTAAGTGACATCAATAAGGGATCAAAGCTTTCACCTGGATTCATCTGGTCAGTCTGTGTCGTGGATAGAGCACAGGCTCCTACACAGGTCAAATGCTGAAGCCAACTCACTTTCAGAAGGTGAACAAGTGAAGCAGACTGAAGCTGAAAAATATTCATCAACTCTTGGTAGGACAATGTCAAAGCAAACTTCCATTGTCCTGCCAAAAGTTGCTGAATATCTTTTCATATTTGATTCTTCGCGCTGCTTTTGAGAGCACTAATAACAGAGCTCAGATAGGACCTTGCTTTGCTACTGTTGAGGAATTCTTAAAAACACTGAGCGACCTTGACCCCAGTTTGCTCTGACTGATTAAAATCAGTCAAAAAGGGGGAGAGGGGAGAGTGCCATTTCCTTCTCTGGAAGCCCCACAATCCCTTATTTCTGTGAGACAACACTGCCCTGTGCCAAAGTGCGGCTACAACAGGAAGCCCAGAATTAGCTGTGCTTTTAGCGCTTTGATGAGAAAATAAAAACAATCTGATTTCCAGTGTGGCCATTCTTCCCCACAGGAGAAGAGTTTATTTATTTTTTAATTTTACCTTTATTTAACCAGGCAAGTCAGTTAAGAACACATTCTTATTTTCAATGACGGCCTGGGAACAGTGGGTTAACTGCCTGTTCAGGGGTAGAACGACAGATCTGTACCATGTCAGCTCGGGGGTTTGAACTCGCAACCTTCCGGTTACTAGTCCAACGCTCTAACCACTAGGCTACGCTGCCGCCTCTGGGCTGGAGAGGTTAGAGACCAACGCTACATTTCATTGAACCTTTCTTTCTGCTAGGGAGTCATATTGAGACCCAGGTCTCCTTTTCAAATTAGAATACCCCCCCCCCCCCCCCCAACAAAATTGTAATACAAAATGCAATCAATAGCAACCAAAAGCAGTTGTCACAACAGTATCCGAGACCTTGTTCACACATCTGATAGAGAAGTTGGTACTCCTTATCTGTCACTCAGACTGAGGTAAAAGTTACAGTGTGTAAGCTCAGTGTTTTGTTTGGTATTGTTCAGGCTGGGGAATAACAGCTTGCTAGGTATTTGTCTCTGCCACCAGGCAACACTTCTCCAAAGTCTTTAGCGCGTCTATGTGCGGCAAACCAAGCAGCCTGCTACCAGAGGAGAATGTAGCAAGTGATACCTCAAGGGCAGCCTGTATTACCCCAGGGTTTTCTATGTGTGAGTGTGTGTGTGTGTGTGTGTTTGTGTGCGCTCACGTGCATGCATGCGTGCACGCATTCTTGTGTGCGTGTGTGCGGCAGCTGTGCAGGATGACTTGCTGTGGCATCCCCGGGCCTCGTGGTGACTCTGTCATGCCGGCTCGTCATTGCGCAGCGTGTCTTGAAGCAGTAATGTGCTAGAGAATGACAAGGCAGACCACTAACACACACACACACACACACACACACACAGACCGATCTAAATCTCTTCCACACGGAAAGCACCCACATCTCTCACTGATTGCTCACAGTATCACTAATAAACATATGACCTTTTAGGGACTTTGTTTGAGCACTGTTACCCGCTAGAAGAATGTGAAAACTGTTTCATGTCTATTTCAATCCATACCCCCTCTTTGGAGCGGAAACACTTTCCATCAACCAATCAAAGCTTGTTCTCCCGTGCAGTGCTCCTTCACAGAGCATACAGACAGACACTTCCATTTAAAAACTCATCCCAGCACGAACAGAGACTCCACACCAGAGGAGAGGTTCAATTAGGCCCATGGGAAATACATACACACTGTGGCCATTCACACTAAAATCCAATCCATCCTGATACGTTGACACGCACCTGGACTTAGATGTCAATGTTCAAACACACACACACCTATCAGGACTTTCAGACACACACACACACCATCCTCACTATGGTTATAATGAGCATGTGAGAAGGGAGGGTTGGGAAATGAGGGGGAAGGAAGATACTTAGAGCACTGACTGAAGATGACACCGAATGCTGCTTTAACGGCCCATTCCCCCCATGTCCCAGTCCCTGTGTGTGTGTGTGTGTGTGTGTGTGTGTGTGTGTGTGTGTGTGTCTGTGTCTGTGTGTGTGTGTACAAGTACACATGCAAATGCATACAAGTACGCATGCAAATATGTGCATGAGTGCGTACCTACTGTACGTGTGTGTGTCCATGTGCATGTAGGGCTGGGAATTGCCAGGGACCTCACGATACGATATTATCACAATACTTACGGGCCGATACGACATGTATTGCGATTCGATACTGCGCTTTTATTGGGATTTGATGTTTCAAACTCTTGTTTGCACATTGGGAAGATGTCGGCGAGACATCAGAATAGGAATGTTGATGTCTGGCCAACGTATAAACGATGTAGAACTCTAAACGCATCTGCAAGACATCTTGGCCATGAGCAAACGCTGTCCAAATGGCATCTTCTTCCTTTATCCTGTATACATCGCGCCTAAGTTGGGCAGACGCATGTGTGCAATCTGAGAACCTATTGCTCACTATATGTCTGCTGCAGAGAAACGAGAGAGGGCGTGAGAACGTTTGTTTGGATCAGTCATGGAAATAAAAAGTGCTGAACAGATGTTGCCTCACGATTACAAAAGAAGCTAGAGAACAAGCTATAGGATGAACAATACCAGAGTCTGTGTGCAGGCACAGCAGCCTAGCACTAGCTAATTCTACCTAACAATGTATTGCATTTTTTTATCAACTCGATACTCGGGAGTCAAAGTGTCGATATAATATTGCGATGTGCAACTGTCACTACATGCCTGCATGTGTGTGTGCCTGCGTGAGTGCATGCGCGTGCGCGAGTGCACGTGTATGTGGTTTCATGCATCTGTGTGTGCATCTGGAGGAGCAATACGATTACTCCTATATGTTTTCATTGCTTACTGACGCCTTGGGGCAGCCGTCCCAGACACACAGCGCAGTTAACAAAGTGCCAGAGCCTAACCTAAAGGCAGAGGCAGAGGAACAGGGGCACAGAGAGATGGAGGAAGAAAGAGAGGCATTGTGTCAAACCCAGTCCAGGTGCAAACAGTGTTTCCTACATAATTCCCAACGACAGTTGAATGAAAGTCATGTCTCCGTAGAAAGGAACTCTTGCCAAAATGATGCAGTGACTCCTGCGTATAAATCGACCCACGAGGTTGACACTAAAGCAGTATGCTGAGCTGTCACTCCATCAAACGCTGACACCTTGTCACTCAAACTAAACCGCTCAATCATGCCGCTTTCAAACAAAGATGGCTGAGAAACAATCAAACGAGGTGTCAAGTCGTGCAGCTTGAAGAGAAGAGATGAGGTAGGCAAAACCATGAGCGTACGCGAATGAGATGGCTCAGCATTTCTTCAGCAGCAGGCCACTCCCTCACGTGTAATGTTTGACAACATTGTTATAAAGACTGAGTTTCAACAGACATTACGCGTGAGGGAGTGCGCCCACACAGAGACACAGAAGATTTTACTGAAGAAAAAAGCCATTTGATGAATAAGCCGATGTGATTCTGCACTTGCTGTAATCCAATCAAACAGAACACTAGCTTCTGCACAGCTATGCCTCTCTGACAGGAAACGGACAGTAAATAATTGGGAAGCCTCCCAGCGGACGCTCCAAATCCATATACGGCCAGAGGAATCTCTGCAAAGCATCTATTATCATCCCCCTTGGTCGGTCATGGCTAGAAGGGTCTAGAAGGGTCTAGCCATGACCGGCCAGGAGGTATTCCAGCATTTGTCAAATTAGAGTCCAAAGTTGTTGTTTTTTGGTGCATTTTAGCTAATCCTAACCCTTTTCCTAACCTTAACCTAATTCTCCTAACCTGATAGGTTAATTATCCTAAGGTGCTGCATAAGTTCTCCTGACCTGCTACGAAAAGTCAAATCTGACGTTAATTTGACAAAAGCTGGATCCCGTCTAGCCATGATCCTCCTGGCCCTGAAGTGACCTCTCACCTGAGTGCTGATCTATCCCAGGCTGCTGCCACCGGCCCTAAAAATAGAATACAGAATACAGAAACACATAGAGGCCGGGAAAAGACCAGGAATAACCCAGCGTCTTCCCTTAGCATGGTTCCGACACCTCTCAGAGTTAAGTCAGACGGAAAAAAGGACTCTCTCTCTCTCCCACTCATACTTTACCCATCTCTCTCTCCCGCTCTCTCTCTCCAACTCTAACATACTCTCCCTCGCTCGCTCTATTTTTTCACTCTCACACTCTCTGAGCCCGCTGCATTTCTGCTGTAACGATTTCACAGACATACTGTACAGAAGATTTCCATTACTGAGATTTTCCCTCTAAATTTCTGCTCTGGAAAACTGCCAGCTTAAGCTCTTTGAAAGGGAAGATTTTGGCAGCTACTCAATAAAGGAAAATATCATTAGAATGTGACACATTTTACACAGTAGACAGGCTCAATTGTTCATGACTTCATTTAGCTTTCACATAGCATTTGTGCCTGGTTGACCTCTGCTTCAGTTCAGTGTGTGTGTGTGTGTGTGTGTGTGTGTGTGTGTGTGTGTGTGTGTGTGTGTGTGTGTGTGTGTGTGTGTGTGTGTGTGTGTGTGTGTGTGTGTGTGTGTGTGTGTGTGTGTGTGTGTGTGTGCGATTCACAGGGGCCACAGCAGGACAATTCCCGCAGAGGGTGAGGGGTGATTTACAAGTAGACACATGCAATGAGGGTACTACTGGAAATGCACAGGTATGTTGTCAGCAAAGCAATTTAAGACAGCACAGTAGGCTACAACACCTGATTCCAATGCACCCATTGACCAAGTCATAAAGAGTGTCCCTCTCCTGTGTTGGAGTCAATGAGGAGAGGGACAATGCTTACCTATGAGACAGAACACAAGACAGACAGAGACACATGTGATTAGCATGGTTACATGGTTCTCAAATATATGTATTATTCAATTTCAGTACTTCTGTAGCAAGGTAAAAGCAAGTGGTATACGAATAGATCCATACATACTGTATATGAAATAAAATATATATATACATCTTTCATTTAACACTTTTGGGAGTCCTTAATTCAGACTGTCGACAGGAGACTGAGATGCATGCAGAGTCTTAGGAAACGAAGGAGAGAGAGAGAACGAGGGAGAGAGAGAAAAAGAACGAGGGAGAGCGAGTGAAATTATTATTATTGTTTTAAAGAAAGAAGAATGAGGGAGTGGACAGTGTGTATGAGTGAGAGACAGAGAGTGAGAGACAGAGTGAGAGTGAGAGAGAGAGAGAGCAGTGATTCATGATTAATGGAGATCTGACGTGTCACTGACTCTGATCTGTAAAATCCCTATCAGCCACCTTGGGCCCACCACACACCCATCACTCACTAGCCTGTCCGCTGAGGGAAACCTGATCTGCCATCTCATATATATTATTTGACTAAAACATATTCATTTTAAACCTTTGCTTACATTTGTATATGATCACATCTCTCTATTATGCATGGAAATATTTGGTTACAGATTTCCTGAATTAAAACCACTTGGAGCTGATTTCCTGGTGTTTTTACAGTTTTGTACATCCAACAATGAAAAAAAGAAAAAAAAAATATATATATACACTACCGTTCAAAAGTTTGGGGTGACTTAGAAATGTCCTTGTTTTTGAAAGGAAGTTACATTTTTTGCCCAGTAAAATAACATCAAATTGATCAGAAATACAGTGCAGACAATGTTGTAAATGACTATTGTAGCTGGAAACGGCAGATTTTTTTTATGGAATATCTACACAGGAGTACAGACGCCCATTATCAGCAACCATCACTCCTGTGTTCCAATGGCACGTTGTGTTAGATAATCCAAGTGTATCATTTTAAAAGGCTAATTGAGCATTCAAAAACACTGAAAACTGTTGTTCTGATTAAAGGAGCAATAAAACTAGCCTTCTTTAGACTAGTTGAGTATCTGAAGAATCAGCATTTGTGGGTTCGATTACAGGCTCAAAATGTCCAGAAACAAATAACTTTCACCTGAAACTCGCCAGTCTATTCTTGTTCTGAGAAATGAAGGCTATTCCATGCGAGAAGTTGCCAAGAAACTGAAGATCAACGCTGTGTACTACTCTCTTCACAGAACAGCGCAAACTGCCCCCAAACTTTTGAACGGTAGGGCATATTTTTTTGTTGCTCAGAAAACTTGGGGGGCCGAATAAAACCAACCAGTTGGGGAACCCTGCTCTAATCTATTAATGTCACATGACTGAGAAGGGGCATGACTGAGCAAGTTGGTGGGCCTATGCCCTCCCAGGCCCAACCATGGCTTCATCCCTGCCCATTCATGTGAAATCCATAGATTAGTGCAGGGTGTCACGCCCTGATCTGTTTCACCTGTCCTTGTGCTTGTCTCCACCCCCCTCCAGCTATTGCCCATTTCCCCCATTATCCCCTGGGTACTTATACCTGTGTTCTTTGTTTGTCTGTTGCCAGTTCGATTTGTTTCGTCAATCCTACCAGCGGTTTTCACTCTACTCCTGTCTAGTGATTGTTTCTGGTTTTGACCTTTTCTGCCCGCCCTGAGCCTGCCTGCCGTCCTGTACTTTTGCCCCACTACTCTGGATTATCGACCCCTGTCTGCCTTGACCTGTCATTTGCCTGTTGCTGTAATAAACATTGTTACTTGAACAGTCTGCATTTGGGTCTTACCTGAAACGTGATAGTACGAACTGGCCCAGCCCGTCCTGCCACCCTCATTGCCTGAAGTCAGTTCTGCCTGCCCCGGAACATCTTCCTGGGGGCTTGGCAATTGCCCCGCACCTCTCCGCCAGCCGCGCAGAGTACCAGGACCTCTGGGAGGGGTTCAGTAAGGCCTGGGCCACTTCGCTTCCGCAGCACCGACCGGTATCCAAGAAGGTCAAGCCTGAGGCGATGCCACGCCGCTATAGGGCCGAAACTACACCCCCGGAAGCCGAGACCTTTCCCCCCGCTTCAAGATGATTAGCCCCTCTGCTATTCGTTCTCTGTTGCCCTGTACCCTCAGTTTTTTCCTACCTTTTCTGTGTCTAGAGTTAAAACCGTGTCTTACTGCCCCTTGTCTCCTGTTTCCAGGCACACCCCTCTCCCCCGTCTCATCGACGGCTGACCGGCATACATGGTCTCCTGACGGTTTGACCTCGGGGCAGGGGATTCCAGTACCTGGTTGACTGGGAGGGTTATGGCCCAGAAGAGAGGTGCTGGGTCTCTGCTAGGGACATCCTGGACCCAGGCCAGGTATGCTCCCAGGTAGGACGCCGGGTGGTGTCACTAGAGGGGGGGGGGGGGTACTGTCACGCCCTGATCTGTTTCACCTGTTCTTGTGCTTGTCTCCACCCCCTCCAGGTGTCACTAATTCCCCCCATTATTCCCTGAGGTACTTATACCTGTGTTCTTTGTTTCTGTTGCCAGTTCTTTTTGTTTCATCAAGCCTACCAGCATTTTTCCCTCTATTCCTGTCTAGTGATTGTTCCTGTTCTGCCCACCCTGTACCTTTGCCCCACTACTCTGGATTATCAACCCCTGCCTGTCTTGACCTGTCGTTTGCTTGTTGCTGTAATAAACATTGTTACTTCAACACAGTCTGCATTTGGGTCTTACCTGAAAAGTGATACAGGGTTCCCCAACTGCGGCCCGCAAACTGAATCTGACCTACGGGTGGTTTTATTTGCCCCCCCCAAGTTTTCTGAGCAAAAACACATGAACTAAAAACACCAGGAAATCAGCTCCAAGTGATTTTAATTTGAGAAGTCTGCGGTTGTGAGGCCGGTTGGATGTACTGCCAAATTTTTGAAAACAACATTGGTGGTGGCTTATGGTAGAGAAATTAACAAAATTATCTGGAAATTATCTGTTGGACGTTCCAGCAGTCAGCATTGCACGCTCCCTCAACTCCAGCCACCTATGTCATAGACTGTTCTCTCTGCTACCGCACGGCAAGAGGTACCGATGTACCAAGTCTAGGTCCAAGAGGCTTCTAAACAGCTTCTACCCCCAAGCCATAAGACTCCTGACCAGCTAATCAAATGGCTACCCAGACTATTTGCATTGCCCCCTCCCCCCCTACGCTGCTGCAACTCTCTGTTATTATCTATGCATAGTCACTTTAATAACTCTACATGTACATATTACCTTGACACTGGTGCCCCCGCACATTGACTCTGTACCGGTACACCCTGTATATAGCCCTGTTATTTACTGCTGCTCGGTAATGATTTGTTATTATTATCTGGGTTTTTTTTTTGGGGGGGGGGGGGGGGGGGGGGGGGGGGGGGGGGGGGGGGGGGGGGGTATTTCCTTAACTGCATTGTTGGTTAAGGGTTTGATTAGTAAGCGTTTCACTAAGGTCTACACCTTTTGTATTTGGCACATGTGACAAAAAAAAAAGATTTACATTTATATATGTATTTGTTCAGTATACACACTACACTCACACACTACACTCACACACTACACTCACACACTACACTCACACACTACACTCACACACTACACTCACACACTACACTCACACACTACACTCACACACTACACTCACACACTACACTCACACACTACACTCGCACACTACACTCACACACTACACTCACACACTACACTCACACACTACACTCACACACTACACTCGCACACAACACTCACACACTACACTCACACACTACACTCGCACACTACACTCACACACTACACTCACACACTACACTCACACACTACACTCACACACTACACTCACACACTACACTCGCATACTACACAGCTAGAATAGACACCACTGGTTTTAAATAGTTTGTTCATTCATAAAGCTGGGTGACTGACCACTTCCCAAAGGACTTTACACAAGACACCTAAATATAACTGAAGTCATCCACTGATAGATTCTTAATTGAGCTATAGAGATTTTAAAGAATTTGAGTGGCATTTTGAGTGGCATGAGTAATGATTCCATCATTCCAAAACATAAGCACATTTAGATCAAATCCAATTATTAACCACAGTCCATATATTTGTTTTGTACCCCAGAAAAACGTAGTACAATCAAAGTCTGCCCCCGGGCCAAAAATAACAATTTAATTGGGCGGCCAAACAAGGCTGAGGCTATACTCGGGGGTTATTTTAAGCCCCCGCAGGGCGTAAGAGGGCGCTATGGACGTAGGCGGTGGGAGAGAGCGTGGATGCCAACCGTAGTCCGCCCGTCCACCCGGCACGTCCACCCAGACCGGGGCAATCCTCCTCACCGGCTGCCCAGTGACAACCCGCCCACATCACCTGCCGTCACAAAGTGAATTAGAGGACGCTGGGAAGACAGTCAGCCAGCTAGCCAGCCTGCCTGCCTCCCTCCCTCCCTCCGCCATGCTGGGACAATGAGACAGAGAATGAGAATGAAATATGTAGAGCACAGGCTGACTAACTCCCGAGGAGGAATATGTCCTAATACACAAACTCTGACGAATGTAAGAGAGTAGCGTCATGTTGCCTCCCGATCTGCGAATGAACCAAAGAGAAATGTTTGACTAACTCCTACAGAGGGCTACGTCTTATATAAACGCTTACAAACGTTTGACAGTATAGTTATCCATTAATGCTGTCCGTCTTCCTGATATGACAGTGGATCAAAGAGCACAGGCTGAGTGACTCCTAGAGAGGGACACATTCTACATACTGTACATACTGTGACAAATGTAAGACTGTAGTGTCATGTTTTCCAACTTGTACGATGACAGAATGGGAGGAACAGGGAGAACTCTCAACTAGTTGTTTCATCACCCAGGGGGATACGTCTCCTACCGTATAAACTCCGACTAACATAATGGAGGCGCATCAGTACAAAGTGCCAGAGCAATGACTTAGCATTCTATACAGGTCAACTTATCCCATAATATGCATCACCAACTTTCTTCTCTCATTGAATACAATCATTTCTGAACCATCGGCTGACAACTCCACCCCAGATTCCAAGCGCAGTCATTCAAGTGTCCCATAATCCAGCACTTCTATGGAAACCGCTCCTACTTCTAACAGTGAGGCGAGATGCACGCTAAAGATCAAAACTAAATGGGGAATTCTCTGGCGAGTGGTGAGTGTGACAATGAAATAAAATCTCCCAGTGAAACTCCAATACTGTCACGCTATGCTGCTATGGCTAAAGACGCCTAGCGGAAGAACAACTAGACTTAGCAATGTTTACAGAATAAATACTTTCTATTATCGGACATCAGTAGGTACACTAAGACACACACATCCTGCTATATACAGAGATACACAGAGAACAAGAACAAGAGTTGAAGGCAAGAAGTCTGATGAGTCATGACCTTAGATTCACCTGTGCATGGTAGCGAGTAAACACCACCATGACATCCCTGAAAAGAACACAGGTTCTCTCTCTAAAATAATTAACTCAAGCAATCAGGAAGGAGAGAGAGGTGAGAGGCGAGAGACAGAGAATGAGACATGCTGGGAGAGATGGGGAGAGAAAGAGAGATAAGAGGTGAGAGAAAGAGAGGTGAGAGACGGGGACACTGGGAAGGATGGCGAGAGACAGAGAGGGGGTTGAGACAGAGGGATGGAGAGAGAGAGAGAGAGAGAGAGAGAGAGAGAGAGAGAGAGAGCGACAGACAGAGATACAGAGACGGATGGAGAGAGAAAGAGGGGGGGGCTGAGACAGAGAGAGACTGGGAGAGATAAAGAGAGACAGAGAGGGGGTTGAGACAGAGGGATGGAGAGAGAGAGAGAGAGAGAGAGAGAGAGAGAGAGAGAGAGAGAGAGCGACAGACAGAGATACAGAGACGGATGTAGAGAGAAAGAGGGGGGGGGGCTGAGACAGAGAGAGACTGGAAGAGATAAAGAGAGACAGATGAGCAGCTCATTGCCTCCCTGCCTCATGTGCCTTAATAAGGATAATGAGAGCAGAGCAGGACAGTCTGCCTGTTTTACGTTCCTTGCCTGTAGGACAGAGACTGAAGAGAGAACACAGAGGAAAATCTCAAATATAAACACCTGTCTGGCTGCCACTGTTCTTGGCCGTAGGTCTCACACACACACACACACAAATGTGCAGATCCACCCCTGAAACAGCTAAATTGATTCAGCACAGGGGCTCATTCTCCAGATTCTCTCCGAGACAAGAAACTGGGGCGATATTTATAGAGGAGCGCTCTTGTTTTCTGAAAGAAAGATCAGCTGGAAGGACTACATACTAGGGGAAAGCAGAATGGGGATGCGTAAAGGGGAGCAAGATGTAGGGAGAAGGAGAGTGAAGGAACACCGGGGTGTGAGAAATGGAGGGAGTTAACGCTCTGATGTACAGAACAGTAAGGGGATAAGGACTGACATGGAGAGAGATGGGGATATGGAGAGAAGGAGCTATGGTTACAAAGACACACTAATGCAGATGTGAAATAGCAATGGACGGGTTTTGGGGTGTGGATGGGGGTTTTCTGTGGATGAAGTATGATAGTCTACTCTCTATGATAGTCTATGATTGAGATCCCCAACCCACTATCCACTATCTTCTGACTGTGGGCTCGATTCAATAAAGTCCACATTGCAGTATGTATTTACACATTAGCTCTTTTTCCCCATGGTGATATAAAATCACAGACTGGTCTTGGGTACAGCCCTATACAAACTACCAGGTAAACTCCCCTCACAGGTATGCCTTCAGATGTGTGGAAACAGAGTGATCGCTTCAAACAAAGACTGTACATTGAATTCCAGCCTATATACAATATGAACATCATGAACAAAAAGAAGATCTTGACACTTCAACCAGTGGATGTGACAGACTATGAACGACAGAACATTCTTTCCCAGGAACATTAGCCAAGTGGCTCAAAAGAAACAATTAAAGAGAACATTTATATTCATTGTGGTAGATGACACATAATGTGATGATAAGCTCCGGTAAATTGATGGACAGTATACTTCATTGTAGAGAAGCAACACCTGTCCACGTCCCATAAACTGTAGCTGGGCAAAATATAACACAATCAGATGAGCACTTACAGTACATGTAAGCCCCTCTCCTCTCCATTTCATTAAGGTCAAAGGTTAGAATGGTAGACCTAGTTGGCTGTGTTCACATATCAAGATAAAGCAGTGGAGTAAATCTACACATTGAACTTTGACAACCGCCACAGAGAGCCACAGAGAGCCATAGAGAGCCACAGAGAGCCACAGAGAGCCACAGAGAGAGACCGGCAGAGTGACAGCAAACATGTGATCCAATCAATACATCCCTCAGCACTCTGGAGGAGCAGCGTGTGGCTAGCTGGCTGCACTCCCTGTTGCGCACACACACACACACACACACACACACACACACACACAAAAGGGTGTAGAAGACGTGCAGAAAGACAGATGAAGAGACACAGGCTCATACAAACACATATGCTGTTAACACCCCTGTGCAGAGCTACTAATATCACACACACTCTCCCTCTCCCCCACACGTCCTCAGTCACACACACGGACCATATCCTGTCCTAACTGGCAGTAGCAGCAGTCACTCCTCTATGTGAGTGTGTGGGCCCTGGCTGGCATGTACCTTTGTACTTCTCCCTGACGTTTTCGTATGCCTGGATGAAGTCCTGCTCCTCTGCATTGGGGGGCAGGCATGCGGGTTCATACATGGCCATGGCTGTCAATGGGGACCGTCACCCTCTTCTCCTCTTTTTATTGTCCTCCTCCTATCCCTTCTTCTTCTTTTGAGGTCAGTGGCTCCCTCGCTCTCTTTCCCTGTTGAAAACCTCTGCTGTCTGTCTGTCCTCTCTGTAGTTCTCGCAGTTGTGTATGAGCTCTCCACAGCGCTCAACTTCATTCCAGTGGTCAGCACCCGCCCCCCCCCCCCTCACGTAGCAGATAAATACTCAATATAAATGCCAGGTCCCTCCTCTTAAAGACACATGGCAGGGGAAGCACGTAGAAAGAGAGAGGGGGAGAGAGGGGGAGAGAGAGAGAGCAGCTTTGGGCACACCAGCAGGACTTGTCAGGCAGGCACACCATTAAACTATTGCACAGCAGTAAAGCTATGAAAAGCTAAGAAAACAAAGAGAGTCGCACACTCCCTATGTATAACCTCCTAGCTATTTATTGGGTAAAAAAAACAAGCACAAGGGTTTAGCATATACTTTCCAAACAAAACTCAGTCATACCCAGTAGCAACTCCTACACAAGTAAGACACACACAAACACACAAACAAGCTGCTACCTCATTTCTACTGCTGGCCCAATTCCCATCTGACTTAAAGTTAAAAAAAGAAAAAAAGAAAAAAAAGATTCTCATAATTAGATGCGAGACCCAAACACAGTTTTGATGAAAAAAATATATACTCTAATGTACAGTATTTGCAATCCTAATCACAGAAACCAAATAAAAGCAACTAAATCTAATGGACAAGGATATTTTTCCCTCCTTTCCCCAGATTATGCCAATGCACTATGCTGTTGCTGCCTAGCTCGCGTGTCCGGGTCATTCACCAGGCAGTGGAAGTAAATGTTTTGCCTCTCAATTGATGAATACGTTTAAAAACGAGTTACAGTGCAGATGAGACCATGACATCCTCAGGGAACACACTCCTCCGAGAGCAAGCAACATTGAATATTCAGCAGCTCCTCTACTTGACAGTCCAGAAAATTATATATAGATATTATATGTCATGACATCTATCAATTTAATATCGCACCTGATTTAGCGGCCTCATTACCACACCCATACAAGCCAACGTTTCATGAAGTGTTGGTGAATCATCTATAGGGGTGGGAAAGCAATAAAACAACTAATATTGCTGACATTACTGAAAGCATCCATCCAGCCATACAGGAACATCAACATAAAACGGTGTTTATTTCATACTGAAGTGTCACGTCAAAAGAATCAAATATCCATTCCATGCATTAACAGTAGAACCGCGAAAGCAGCCATTTTGACTGCTCATGATTTGTTTTATTATTATTACTGTGCCATTTTGAAAGTCATGCCCCCCTCTGTCCTTGACCTCTCCTAAATACTGTAAGTCTATATATAACACAATGTCGGTGTTAGAATCTTAATATCACAAACAGAACTGGAGTTATAACCAGTTTTAGGATGTTGAATGTTTTTTCTCCCGTAGGGAACAGTAGGGCCTGTTCTGGTCCTTCTCCCGACAGTAGGGCCTGTTCTGGTCCTTCTCCCGACAGTAGGGCCTGTTCTGGTCATTCTCCCGACAGTAGGGCCTGTTCTGGTCCTTCTCCCGAGAGTAGGGCCTGTTCTGGTCCTTCTCCCGACAGTAGGGCCTGTTCTGGTCCTTCTCCCGACAGTAGGGCCTGTTCTGGTCCTTCTCCCGACAGTAGGGCCTGTTCTGGTCCTTCTCCCAACAGTAGGGCCTGTTCTGGTCCTTCTCCCGGCAGTAGGGCCTGTTCTGGTCATTCTCCCGACAGTAGGGCCTGTTCTGGTCCTTCTCCCGGCAGTAGGGCCTGTTCTGGTCCTTCTCCCGACAGTAGGGCATGTTCTGGTCTTTCTCCCGACAGTAGGGCCTGTTCTGGTCCTTCTCCCGACAGTAGGGCCTGTTCTGGTCCTTCTCTTCTCCCGACAGTAGGGCCTGTTCTGGTCCTTCTCCCGACAGTAGGGCCTGTTCTGGTCCTTCTCCCGACAGTAGGGCCTGTTCTGGTCCTTCTCCCGACAGTAGGGCCTGTTCTGGTCCTTCTCCCGACAGTAGGGCCTGTTCTGGTCCTTCTCCCGACAGTAGGGCCTGTTCTGGTCCTTCTCCCGACAGTAGGGCCTGTTCTGGTCCTTCTCCCGACAGTAGGGCCTGTTCTGGTCCTTCTCCCGACAGTAGGGCCTGTTCTGGTCCTTCTCCCGACAGTAGGGCCTGTTCTGGTCCTTCTCCCGACAGTAGGGCCTGTTCTGGTCCTTCTCCCGACAGTAGGGCCTGTTCTGGTCCTTCTCCCGACAGTAGGGCCTGTTCTGGTCCTTCTAAAAACAGTTGAAAGTGTGCCCAGCTGATAATCACCCCGATAATTTCCTTGAAACTGAACCTAAACTATACCATAACTAATTTCACACACATAACAACAGATGAAATACATGAAGTAAAGTACGATGGGGGAGAAAGGGGGAGATGGGTGAGTTGACGAGCGAGGGGAAGCGAACGATGCCTAATTATGTAATCAGCCACTGTGAATGAAGAACAGGGCGGCCCATTCTATTGTATTGATCCATTCTAATAATAATCTTACAATGGTATGTACCCGACATCAGTCCAGCGAATCAAAGCAGTCATATTAGTCTACTCTGGCCCACTTGAAGTAGGCTACACAGTGAGAGCATGTGTAATTGTACATGCTGAACGGCTTTCCCATCTGAGAAAATATCCACAACCGGCAGCAAGTGAGCGAGAGATGGAGAATGTGGTGATCAGGCTTGTGGAACCTTATGTTGGCAAGGGGATAAATGTCACTACGGCTAATTTCGTCACTGTCATTGCCGAACAAGTCGCTTGCAAAGAAAACAAGACTGGCCAGCCCTACAAAGCTGTACGTTTCCTTTTGATTAACCTACCCCATGCTGTATCTTGGTCAGACCATCCTTCCCACAACGATCGTTACAGAAGATCCCACCACAACTGGACCAAGCAGCGTGCCTGGGAGGAGATGGCATCCTGGTCTTTGGAGGAGGTGGAGGAGAGAATATCCTGGAGTTGGGAGGAAGTCTTGGCAAGATATGAAAGCCTGCCATGGAAGCAGGCGGAGGGGGAGCAACAACGACGACACCGGGGTTTGCGGCCACGACGGAAGCCCAGGAGGCAGCCTCAAAAAAAGAATTGAGGGCCACACGGGGTGGTCGGCGGAGCCGAGGTGTAAACCAAAGCCAGTAGGGGAGAGTAAGGTGAACTTGGAGGGGAGTGAAGGGAGTGAATCAGAGACAGTTAAGGGGTTGATGGGGAAATTGGAGGCGAGAGTTATGAGGGAGCTGTTGTGTTGGTGCATGAGGCACAACTTTCGCCCTAAGGAGCGTGTCCTCAGTTTAATGCCACCTGAGTCAGCTCTCTATACTTATCCTGAGCGTGCTAGCCGTCTGGTGAAGACTGTACCGGCTCCACGCACCGGGTCTCCAGTACGCCTCCCCAGCCCTGCAAGTCCTGTGCCAGCTCTCCGCACTCGCTTTGAGGAGCGTGTTATTGTTCCGGTACAATGTGTGCCCGGTTCTACGCACCGTGTCTTCAGTGCGCCTCCACAGCCCGGTACATCCTGTGCCAGCTCCCCGTACTTGCCGTGCGAAGGTTGTCATCTGTCCAGGACACGTTGTGCCAGCTCTACGCTCCAGGCCTCCTATGCGTCTCCCCAGCCCAGTACGTCCTGTGCCAGCTCCACGCACCAGGCCTCCAAAGACGGTCGGCATTCCAGAGCTTCCAGCTACGGGCGGCAGTCCAGAGCCTCCAGAGCATCCATGGCCCGAAGCCTCCAGTGAGGATCCATGGCCCGGAGCCTCCAGTGAGGGTTCCTAGTCCAGAGCCTCCTGGGAGGGTTCCCAGTCCAGAACCTCCTGCGAGGGTTCCCAGTCCAGAGCCTCCTGCGAGGGTTCCCAGTCCAGAGCCTCCAGTGAGGGTTCGCAGTCCGGAGCCTTCAGCGAGGGTTCCCAGTCCGGAGTCCCCGGCGACAATCTACGGTCCGGAGTCCCCGGCGACGATCCACGGTCCGGTTCCTCCGGCAATGATCCACGGTCCAGAGCCTCCGGCGACGATCCAAGGTCCGGTTCCACGGAAGCGGAGGGAACCGCGAGCGGAGCGGGGTCTACTTCCCGAACCGGAGCCGCCACCAAGGCTAGATGCCCACCCGGACCCTCCCCCATAGAGTCAGGTTTGGAGTCCGGAGTCCGCACCTCACGTGCTGACCTTAGAGCCTTTTAATTCTCTATTTTGGTTAGGTCAGGGTGTGACTAGGGTGGGTACTCTAGTTTGTGTATTTCAATGTTGGCCTGGTATGGTTCCCAATCAGAGGCAGCTGTCTATAGTTGTCTCTGATTGGGGATCATATTTAGGCAGCCTTTTCCCACCTATTGTTTATGGGATCTTGATTTTGTATTGCAGCTTTTTAGCCCTACAAAGCTGTACGTTTCGTTTTGTTTCTCTTTATTGTTTTGTGCTGGTTATCATAAATAAAAATGATTAACCTATCCCACGCTGCATCTTGGCCGGACCATCTTTCCAACAACGATCGTTACACACAAGCTGACAATAATTGACTATTTTGGACTGCTGTCAAAATCAACTGCTGTTATATTCATTATAATGTCATTATTTAATTTCACTATTTATCAAGGCCACTTGGCGCTTATAATGATGTTTAGGCTACTGATGTTTTCATCATTTGACCGTGTGTCTTGACCGTGCGTTTTGGTGGTTGGGGTATTTTCATTTTATTGTTATAAAAATGTGTTCCAACACATATGCTTTCTGTTTCATAGTTTTAACAAACACGAATAAAATTGATTGAACACTTTAATTAAAAATTTTTTTTTTTAACTTATAGCCTACTGTAACATAAACTCATATAAATGCTATTGTGTTATAAAATATTGAATAAAAATGTTTTTCTAATGTTACCCACGGCCTTCATAAACACTACCAAATTATTATTTTAGCAAAAAAAATATGAATTACACTGTTAGAATGTTGCAGTCAGAATGACTGGGTCCATTGAGGCCCAAGGGTTCTAGTGTTACCTCCTCCAAGTAAAGTCTGTTATATTTCTGTGTCTTTAAACGTCAGATCCCCTCAGCAGCACACTGGCAGGGAGTAGAGACAGTACCGTAGGAAAATCTCCCCTCGTTGTTTCATTTCCGTCCTGGCCCTTCTATCAGCGAGTTTCTCATGACCAAGGCCAGTCCCTGACATCAGCCAGGAGGCTTTCCTGTGAGGAAACAGGATAAGTCCAAACGCCTCACTCGCCACTGGAAAAGGAGACGTTGTTGCCGTTCCAGACAAACAGCCACACTTCGACAGGAAATGGAAACTGTTTCACTACTGGCACATGACAGGACTAGGACTACACACACCTGGTGGTTCACCACATTTTCATCTAGCCTGGTCCAAGATCCAACTCCTATGGCCATTGTTGGTTATTCCTCTAATCAAGCCATGAACTGTCCCTTTCCATCTATGCAGGATGCACACACTCAAAGACTTGGCCTCTATTGGTTTACCTAACTATAGCTAAGCTTACTCATAATGATGTATTGCTTGTTTTTTTGCTTTTGAAGCACTTTCAGATTGTTATGAAAAGCACAAAATCTACATTTGATAAATGATTATTCTTATTGTCAAGCCAAACATTGGCGTGACAATGGCCATAGGAGTTGGCAAGACAGCACAAACAGAAATGGGACCAAGCTTGCATCCATACTTTACTGTACTGTACGTACTGTGCTGAAGCTAACTCTCGTTTTCTATCGTTGCCATGTGCCATAACAACAGAAAACTAGAGTAGGCTTCAGCATACTGTAGATGCGGTAAAGAGGGTCATTTGAAATAATGAAATTGCCATGGAAACGTGTTGGGGGAAAGGGCCATGGGGAAAATAACCAAGTCTCCTCAGTGCCCCCCAGCAAAATTAGCCTACATTTAGGCTATTGTTTATATGTGTATTTCACACTATGTTGAGCTAGAATTCAGAGAATAATGCTTGTATGGACCAAGCCCAACACATGTTCATGTCATTGTCACCAATCAACTTCATTACAGTTAAAAACAACTGACTACAACCGCCAATTTCTGTATGCTAACCATCTTATACGAACAGGAGTTAGCATTTAGTAGTCACTTCTTCTAAACCTGAAAAGGGACAAAAAAGAGAACTTCTAAATGTTATGCAGCGAAAACAGCGAAATATATCCAAATTGGACCTAAGTAACCACACTGTGGGCCTATCACAATACATAAATCATGAAGGATTTGACGAATATCCACGTTGTTAGAAAATTGTGTTCCATTGACTCCTTTACAGCATCTATATACTGTATAGTATGGGCTGGATTTAGACAGGTATCACAGTCCAGTTCAGTGTGGCAAGTCTCTCAATGGAGTAAGAGGGCTGTTTGCTGTGTTGACAATGGTTAAAGGGCTGAGGGTATTAGAAGACTGTACTGTGGCTTAACAGATGAGTGGAGTGGTGTGTTCCTGTACAACCCCATTCACCCCATTCCTCTACACCCCACCTGGAGATGTACACACACATAGATGTACATACACACACACACATCATGTCACACATGCATACTTGTTACTGGTGTTTCAGCAACAGGCCCTTTCGAAATATTTACATTTCTTGCTTCTTTCCATGGTTTGACTCTTTAGCTAGCCCCCCTAAAGTTGTGAGTTTTTAACCAGATACAAGTTAACGACATCTTTGATGACTCTCCAGTTGTCTATATGAGGTGAAAGATGACCAGTGCGTGCGTGTGCGTGTGTGTGCGTGACTAAGTGTATATTTGAATGTGTATCTATGTATATCTAACTTTGTGTCACCACAATCTGAGATGATTGTTTGCAGTTTCCCAGCTCCCAAATGCAGACAACACGTGTGCTATGCTATGTGTGTGTAGGCATTTGGCATGGGGATTAAGTTACTCACACACGCTGTCCACATGAGAGGGTTCGAGAAGGTTTGTGTGTGTGTGTGTGTGTGCATGTGTATGTGTGTCAGTTACTACCCCTGATAATTTGGCCAAATAACCATGTGTGTGTTTATGTGAAAGAGTGTGTGTGTGTGTGTGTGTGTGTGTGTGTGTGTGTGTGTGTGTGTGTGTGTGTGTGTGTGTGTGTGTGTGTGTGTGTGTGTGTGTGTGTGTGTGTGTGTGTGTGTGTGTGTGTGTGTGTGAGATAAATAGTAATAGAAATTATGGTAGATACTACCCCTGATCATTTGGTCAGATATCCATGTGTGAACAGTTGGGTAGGTTGCTTTCTAAATGTAATCTGTTACAGTTACTAGTTACCTGTCCAAAATTGTAATCAGTAATGTAACCTTTGGATTGCCCAACCTCAGTAACGTAATCTGATTACATTCATTTACTTTTAGATTACTTTCCCCTTAAGAGACACTAGAAGAAGACAAAAATGTACATTACCAATTGAACCAAATCTATTGCAGGATAAATCAATGTTAAAGTTTACATAGCTGGCCATATATGGATGTTACATTTTACTTTATGGTTTGGTTATGTGGGCTTCTTCTAAACCATTGCTTTCTACTGCATATAATAATACAATTAAATGATATCTTTACATTGAAAACCAAAGTCTATCAGAATTCCAGTCATTCCACTAAATGGTATACCCCTTGATCTTCAAGAATAGGACTTGGAAATATAGATTAAGCAAATTGTTTTACCTGAACATAACCCCAAACAAAGGACTTATTAGCCAGCCCTACTCTATTGTTTATTTTGTTACCATGGAGGACTGATTGGGCTCATTGATTTGAGTTAAAAATAAATGCTGCACTCATGGAATGGCCTGCTTTGAGCACTTACTGAAAAGTGCAGTGTGAAAAATGAATGTCATATGCTGCATTTGCTATAGGCCTATTGTTTAAACTTTGATATCTTGTTAATATGCAGCTGTTTAAAGGGCAAATCCACAGACCAAACAATAACAAAATGGTCGCCTCGCCTCTGATTTGGTAAAACGCTGAGGGATGGGCCTGGAGAAATGTAATCACTCTCAGATTAATAGACAGAGCTGTGGATGCAAGGACTGACCATCCATGATGTCAACGTTATTGTTTTAACCATGTTACCAGTGTTTGTTTACATTTACAATGTTTACGTACATTGGAGAAAAACAAGCTTATATTTGGGGCTCTCGTGGAGTGTGACAGTTGAACTAAGCACATGCGGCATTTATAAGTTATATTCTTCAAGAATCAATGGATATTTATATCATTTATAAGTCCAAAAAAGGATGTAGCAACTACATATTGCCCCTTTAAGTCTATTCAAAAGTGTGCGAGTTTGAGCATGTGTCCATTAGGCCTTTTATATCAGCCTGAATTAGATTGAACAATAAAAGCCCCACTTTTATTCCATTGGCTGGGATCTGCACTATGCAGCTGTTGCAAGAGCACATTTTTCACTGGCTGTCCACTGGTTTCAAAAACAATGGTTGATAGGCAGCTTAAACTTCTTGAACCATTATCAACCATTATTTTGTTCAAATACACATTTCGATTTTTTTAGCAGCCATCCACAACAACCACAATCCATAACGCGCAAATAGCTAAATGAGAGAGCAGCAGTGTGATTCACAACGTTATGTAGACATCAATAATAAGTGATATCCATATCCCCGTAGACTACACCACTGCTGTCATCCTTACCTCCAAGCGTTGATTCAAGTTGGAAATCTTTGGATGCCGACAGTAGTCGAAATATTGGAATATTGGGCTTGGACGGTAGCCTACAAAAACCTATTCCTGCTCTTTTCCCGCGATCCATCCAACACATTTTCTATGTCATCATCTCTGATTCTCTGACAAACTTAAACTTGCATGTTTTTTCAATGCTAGTAGGAGGAGATATGCATCTTTAAAATGATTTGCCACGGGTATAAAGCGCTACGCATGTCATCGTTGTTAACCCTTGGGAAAATGGCAGAGGGCGAGACAGGGAAGTGACAGCAGCGAACTCCTGTATGGCAACACCTTGAGAAGTTAAAGGAAAAAGCTGTGAAATGCAAACTCTGCGAGGTGGAATTGAGCTACAGTGGCAGTACAGGTGCAATGCTTGAAAAGGGAGGCACCGTGAGACCCAAGCCGTTGCAGGCCCCCCGACAACAGACAGACAGGCTCTTCACACAAAATAAGTGCAATAAAAGACAGAGTGAGAAAATCACAGCGTTGATTACAGAAATGATTGCAGTTGATATGCAGCCATTGTCAACGGTAGAGGATGTCAGCTTCAATATCCTAATGGCATATCTAGAACCAGTCGAAAAACTGTGACTTCCCGGGTGGAGAAATTGCATAATGATTACTCTGTAAGTACGAAGCGCAAGCTCTCAAACTCCCCATACATGGTGTTAACAACAGATTGTTGGACATCTATGAACACACTGTCATAGATCACTGCAACGAGCCATTGAAGAGAACTGAGACTGAGGGAATGGGACTGAGAAAATGGAGGAAAGGCACACAGCAGAGAACCTAAAAAACGTCATTTACTACCCTCGTTGCTGAGTGGGTTGGGAACAGTAATAAGGTGAGCTCCGTATGGTAGCCAAGACTGAATGGCTCCCTTAGCGGTCATATGCAGGACCATATCTACATTGTGAATTCACATGTAATTTTAGATTTTTTTCTTATCGTTTAAAAATATAATTTTTACATTTGTCACATCCCTAGAGTGCATGTGTGTGACACCGAGTGTGTGATGTATGATACTGTGCATGCTGACAGCACCTGGGGATGTATGACCTTGAAACAAACACATGAACACAACTGACATGGGCGTGAAATTCGTTATGTCCACGTCGGCCTATGAGGTGAGTGACACCGCATGAACACGTTAACATGTAAACACAGCTGGCACAAACACGGGAATTAAACATGCCCAACTTTGACCTGTGACCTGTGACCTGTGACCTGTGCCTTTTGCTTTGACCCAGGTGGCTTGGGAGTCCTTCATAGCTTTCCCATGTGTAATGCCATTGATGAAGGCACTCAGGCTTGAAACATGCCACCTCAGTAACCTCACACCTCTAGGTCTCTGCACTCTCCTTTCTTCTGCAGGAAGCACAGAGATCGTTTGATATTCAAGTGGGCCTATACTTAGAAAAAAAGGTGCTTCCTAGAACCATAAAGGGTTCTTGGACTTTCCTTGTAGGGAGAGCCCTTTTTAAGTTCAAGGTAAAAACTATTTTGGTTCCAACTATAACCTTTTATTTGATTATCTTTATTGGGTGAAAGGGTTCTACATGGAACCAAAAAAAAGTGTTCTCCAACGAGGACAGTTAAAACAGCCGTAGAACCCTTTATGAAGCGTTGGCTAAAACAGCCAGTGTGCTGGAAGCATCCATCCGTGTTCATGAAATGTTTCTCTCAGCGTTGTACATCCCGAGAGTGAAGAGTCATTCATCAGGAGGGCCCACACAAATCTCAGCAGCTTTTATAAACGTCTGTCTAAGTTATTAATGAATACTCTGCTGGAGGATGGTGACGATGAGCGCATTTACGGTAAGCAGAACGGATACAGGGAAGCTGCAGATTGCAAGCAAAGGCTCGCACACACAAAGACACAGTACGCACGCACATACACACGTGTACACAAAGATACGCGTGCACACACACACACGTACACACACACACGTACACACAGTTAAGCACAAACACACAAAAGCCTATCCCAGGGGAGATAACAGACTCCTGAGCTGTGATTCTAAAGTCATAACCACCACTGTGTAACAGTATAACTTACATCCCTCTCCTCGCCCCTACCTGGGCTTGAACCAGGGACCCTCTGCAGACATCAACAACAGCCACCCTCGAAGCATCGTTACCCATTGCTCCACAAAAGTTGAGCGAGTGACGTCACCAATTGAAACGCTATTAGCAAGCACCCTGCTAACTAGCTAGCCATTTCTCACCAGTTACACTCACCCCCCCTTTTTAATTTACCTTTATTTAACCAGGCAAGTCAGTTAAGAACAAATTCTTATTTTCAATGACGGCCTAGGAACAGTGGGTTAACTGCCTGTTCAGGGGCAGAACAACAGATTAGTACCTTGTCAGCTCGGGGGTTTGAACTTGCAACCTTCCGGTTCTTAGTCCAACTCTCTAACCACTAGGCTAACCTGCCGCCCCTTTTGACTTCCTACTTTTCCGCAGCAACCAGTGATCCGGGTCAACAGCATCAATGCAACAGTATTGCTTCCATCCCTCTCCTCGCCCCAACCTGGGCTCAAACCAGGGACCCTCTCCACACATGAACAACTGCCTCCTACGAAGCATCGTTACCCATCGCTCCACAAAAGCCGCGCAGAGCAAGGGGAATAACTACTTCAAGGTGTCGGAGCGAGTGACGTCACCGATCGAAACGCTATTAGCGCGCACCCAGCTAACTATCAAGCCATTTCACACCGGTTACAACTGCGTGTACGTGTGGGTCTTTATTTATGCAGCTATGATTTATAGTCCTTTGCAATGGGGAGGAAATTAATATGGCAAGTGAGAAATTAATCTGGAATTGAAGGTTGTGGAGAGATACTGTCTATCAGGACTATTATTCCAATGTTCTACTGAAACAATATCTGGGCCTTGCGTTTGCCTTGGGCTGGGAACTCTGCTTGTTTCTAATTAGATTTATTTGTAACAAATCAAATCTGTGTCACAGACCAACATCTATGTGATGACCAAGATGGATGACACTAAGAATATTACTCATGTCAGGCTACTACGTCACCCACATAAATGTGTCACTGGTCTGTGTGTGTTTCAAAGTGACCTTCCTGCCAGCTGTCCCTTAGTGTCCTGCGAGAGAGAGAGAGAGAGAGAGAGAGAGAGGGGGCTCTCTGACAGAGGCCTCCTAAAGCCCATCTCTCAGTATCGATCGCTCCCCCTCTCACTCCTACCTCTGACAACATATCTCTATGCTAATCAGTTACAGCCAGGACAGGAGTCTCAAAACATGGCTTAGGTTCATACGGTATATAATTGCATATAGAATCCCTATGCATTAGTTAGCCTCCAGCTTATATGAGGTTTTATGAGCAGTGTACTACATGTCTAATGACTGTGTAAGGACTGTGTAATGATGTTGACAGTGACAGTACAGGAGAATGCCAGGGCAACCGGCTGGTGCCACCCTCTGGTTACTGACAAGTCATTCAGTCTGGCATTCTATCTTGGTGACATACTAGTAACGTGTTTTAGTCATTCATTTGCGTGAGCATGCAATGGAGCTTTGTCAGTGAGTCTCCAAAGTCATTTCCACACATAAAAAGGAAATTCAACCCCTCTGACTGACTTTTCAATAAGTATGAAACTTATCCTCTATGAAATGAAAGGAGAGCCAATGTGCCAAAAAAGATCAGCCACAATGGAATATTCTATGTAATGCATTCTATTTAAAACGATAGACAATGAGGCACATTTTCCAGAGGCTCAAATGGACCGGGTCGAAAGCTTTCTGACACCTGGTGGTGAATACGGCTACTGCAGTCTGGTGGCTTTTGGAGGGATGGAGAAAAGGGTCCACTGACACTCGACAGGCCCCTGTCAAGCAAATGCCTGAGGCGTTTGGAGATCTGCGAGAGACAAATAAGTCACATGCTGTACCACAGTGTGTAATGACAGACAGCCTGTTCTTTTTAGTGATTCTACTGATGGCAGGCCTCAGGCATGGCTTCCACCCAAAGTCTCTCAGTGACTGAGACAGTACCAATGCGTGTGAATGGTGGATTATTTATTACACTGACTGAAGAGACTCTCTTTCACTCTGTTTACAGCACAGGGAACACACTCTGAGAGGAACAGAGAGGATTTATGACTCATCCAGTCATCGATATTACAGTCAGTGCAGAATCACATGGACCTATTCATCAAATGGTTCTTTTCCACATTAAAATCTGCTCTGTGTGTGAATGTGTGTGTGTGTGTGTGTATGCGTGCGTTCATGCACGGCGCCGTGACTTTGACAGCTTTTAGATCATAGCAGCTCTGTTATGAATAATAGACAGCCACTCAGTAGGGATGTTAGCCGGTTAAGTAAAGCTTTACCCCGGGAGGGCCCTGTCAGAAACAGACACCGTTCACACACATTACAGCTCTGAACACAAGGTCAAGGTGTCCAACTAGCATGGCACCAGATGTTGTAATACATTTTTGATTTTTTTTTAAATATATGTCATGAATACGTGTCAACAGTGTCAACATATTTATTAATAACTCCTGTCTAAGGTGAAATCATTGAATGGTTTTCTTCAGCTCTCCAAAATCAAGGCTAGTATATCTAGTGGTGTTGGTGTTCAAAACATGTATTGTATTGTAACCCACGGTGAATTCTCTGGTAGGGGTATACACTAGTTCCACCAGGGCTGTACACTGTGAATGGTGAATCTTCACTCAACCAATCTTCACTCAACCACTGGGTGGCGGTCCTGAGTCTCATCCTCTCCCTTTGACCTTTGGTGTGAGTGACTGAAAAGTGGGGACACTGCTCTGGAGTTCAGATCCCAGGGGACAACATTAAGGGTGCCACACAATCTTCTGCCCTGGCGCTTACATGTTCCAAGTGTGCCAAAGGAGAGTGTTATATGATAAATAGCCATAATCCACATGTCACTGCTAGGTGATGCAGCTTCATGGCATTTCATTTATAACCTAACACATGACAGAGGAGCCCAACAACTCTCCAGCCCCTTCCTCTGAGCCAGAGAGCTCCCATAAGGGATTCAAATCAGCCTCGATGAAGTAATTAGATACATAGTAGTACATATGAAAACCTGTCTGTCTAAGACTCGCCACACGAGGGTGAGGTTAGTGGATACATGTGTTTAAGAGAGAACTATCTGCAGTAGGCACAGTTCTCCGGTTCCTGCCAGCTTGCACATACACACCTGCCTCAAGCGAACACTGCTGCACTCAGAGCAAAGCCTACTACCACACAGCACAGGAGGTTGGTGGCACCTTCATTGGGGGAAACTTGCTTGTGGTAGTGACTAGAGCATGCGTTTGATGCCATTCCAATTGCTCCGTTCCGGGTATTATTATGAGCCGTCCTCCCCTCAGCAGCCTCCTGTGCCACACATGCATGGCTTTAATTGGTGCCATACACCTGTGACTGGCAAACATGACCGATGTGGGTCCCAATTCGCCACACTTTTCCCAAAGTGAGCAGTAGCACTTTCTACCATCGTTAAATACATGATGTGGAATGTGCAAGTACACACTTTGGGAGAAGTATAGAGAATTTGGATGCATCTCAGCAAAGGCTTCCCACATAATGTACACACATCCAAGTACCTGTGCAGTGCAGACACAGATGCAGCAGCAGAGGCAGTACACTTGCCATTTGAAATGTGCACCCCACAGACTTAGCTTAATGCCCCTGGCTGGCTGTTGGAGAGCTAGCGGCTGAGATATATGCATGATTCCCCTTACTGTCAGGGTTTACAGCCTACGTTGGGCAGCATGTCAGCAGAGGAGAGAACAAAGGCTGCCCCGTGTGTGCTGACACAGCCCCACCAGGTCCTATGACAGAGGAAGAATATAGGAGACAGGGGGCAGGAGACAACCCCCCCCCCCTCAAAAATAAAAATCATACAGTATATAATGAAATGGAGTAGGCTATTACTTCTACTTATTTTCAATCTCAGCAGTTGCGATGGGTGCGTTTAGGCCTCAAAGCCTTCATCAGCAAACACTTGGTAGATCTACCCTTACTTTAACCAGGGAGGAGACCAGCAAAACACTGAATAGTTTCATTGAAATTAGCAAGATGCCGATAATGATAATGATGTATTAATGTTGTTTGTGTTTGATGTCAAAAATGGTATAGTGAAGCAAAGGCACATTTTCACATGGTGTGTGGACAATGACCTTGTTCTTATTCTAATTATGCTACAGCATGAGGGGAAGGAACATCCATTTCCTCCAAGCTTCTAATGAAGACTATTTGTAATGAGGAGGGGTGATTTTAGCACTGTTAATTGCGACCAGATATGGGACTCAGGGGAATGTGTTAAGTCCAACGGAATTTTTTGAGCGAGAATTAAGACAACTTTAGAGTAGTAAGACATGTATAAAAGCAACAGATACCATTAATAAGAAGGTTCTAGAAGCGTCTTATATGGTGAGCAACCAAGTGATGAGGACAGGCAAGCCCCATACTATTGTGGAAGACTTAATTCTTCCTGCTGCCATGGACATGGCTAAGACAACGCAGGGGGAAAAGGCCCAAAAACTAAAAACTAACCCTTCATCAAACAACACTGTTCCACGACGTATCAGTGACATGGCAGGAGATGTTTTGAAACAATTACTGCTTTGCATACAAGCCAGTGAATTATATGCATTACAGCTGGATGAGTCAGATGTGGTGGGCCTGGCACAGCTCCTGGTATATGTCCGTTATGTTTATGGGGGAAGACATCCTCTTCTGCAAACCACTGGAAACCAGGACAACAGGGGAGGATATTTTTAAAGTACTGGACAGCTTTGTGACATCAAATGGACTTTGGTGGTGAAGATGTGTTGGAATCTGTACCGTTGGAGCAAAAGCCATGACCGGCAGACATAGTGGAGCGGTCAAGCGTGTGCAAGCAGTTGCTCCTGACGCCACTTGGGTACACTGCAGCATCCACCCAGAGCCTCTTGCTGCCAAGGGAATGCCTGACAGCTTGAAAGACGTTTTGGACACTACAGTGAAAATGGTTAACTTTGTTAAAGCAAGGCCCCTGAACTCTCGTGTATTTTCTGCATTATGCAATGATATGGGCAGCGACCATGTAACGCTTTTACAACATACAGAAGTGCGCTGGTTATCAAGGGGGAAAGTATTGACACGTTTTTTTTAAAGTGAGAGATGAGCTTAAAGTTTTCTTTACTGACCACAATTTTCACTTGTCTGACAGCTTGCGTGACGACGAATTTCTCACACGACTGGCCTGTCTGGGTGATGTTTTTTCTCGCCTGAATGATCTGAATCTAGGATTACAGGGACTCTCCGCAACTTCATTGAATGTGCAGAAAAATATTGAAGCTATGATTATGAAATTGAAGGTCTTTACTGTCTGCATTAACAAGGACATCTCATGCCCTGCCTCCAGTCCACAATATCTGAACAAGAACCAACAAGCAGTTCTGTGAAAATGTTATTTAATCAGAATACACTGCCAGATTTCTGGATTGGGCTGTGCTCAGAGTATCCTGCCTTGGCAAATCGCGCTGTTAAGACACTGATGCCCTTTGCAACCACGTACCTATGCGAGAGTGGATTCTCGGCCTTGACTAGCATGAAAACTAAATACAGGCACTATGCGTTTAGGAAAATGATTTAAG
Source organism: Oncorhynchus kisutch (assembly GCF_002021735.2). NCBI lineage: Eukaryota > Metazoa > Chordata > Actinopteri > Salmoniformes > Salmonidae > Oncorhynchus > Oncorhynchus kisutch. Next base: position 52,355,437 of record NC_034186.2, on the reverse strand, counting down.
ACAGAGACTCTCTCCAATACAACCCAACATTGCAGAGTTATGTGCATCCTTTCAAGCACACCCTTCTCATTAACCTGTGGTGAGTTATTCACAATTTTTGATGAAGAAATAAACTTTTATATGTAAGATGGCGAAATAAAGAGCAAAATGATTGATTATTATTATTTATGCCCTGGTCCTATAAGAGCTCTTTGTCACTTCCCAGGAGCCGGGTTCTAAATGTATTGTATAGTGTGTGTGGCAGGCTTACAATGATGGCCAAAAAACAACATTTGAGAGTGCGCTGACCCTGGTGCTAGAGGGGGTTACACAGCTGGAGGTTGAATGTTTGAAGGGGTAAGGGACTATAAAAAGTTTGGGAACCACTGCTGTTGAGAATCTACAACCGTCCCCACGATAAGATATTCTCGACTACCAGTTGAGAGATGCAGTTGTGACAAATAGGTAAATAGATGACTTAATGTCTCTGAAACTGTCCTGTTTTCTCACTGCGCAACCACCCAATGAATTACAGTATTATGGGAGGACCAGCTAATAAGAAGGCAACATCAACGTTACGTGCTCCCACTATCTAAATAAACAATGTGAATTAGACACCTCTCTATTGATTGAGCTCTGTATGGACAACCACACCTAATACTTGGCTATGGCCCCACACATCCTGTTCAGTTGGTTAAACTTAGTCCAAAGACACCTACCCAACACAGTACTCACACACACACACACACACATAGTAGGCTACTGCCAATGAAAACAGTCAACAAAATTCTACAGAAATCAACTACTTCAATGGCTGGTATGCTAAACACACTCATACACAGAATGTGTCATTAGCCCCATTCAGACAAAGCTAGTGCAGACCCAATTTTCTAGTATGAGGTCTGGTGGGAACAATAGCATAGCAAAGTAGCATGTGTGAGAGGTGGCAGGAGGAGTGTCGTGGGGCTGCAGACAGAAGACTGCCTACCTGCGATGCGGATGACGGCCCTCTCAGCCGGGTCCAGGACGTCCCCGGAGCCCGAGGCAGACTTAGAGCGTTTGACCCTCTGGTGTTTGTCCAGGTTCCAGGGGAGTGTGTCCCCAGGGCAGGGGGTAGGGAAGCTTCTCTCTCCATATCTTTCTAGCAGGGCTCTCTCCCTCTCCCGGTCCCTGTCCTTCTGCCTGTCCTTACGCCCCGACTCCATCACCTACAGTACAGTAGAATGACATGGAGGAGAGCAGCAGTGAGACATTGCACGTGTATAGACCTATGCATATTAGAAACATACATTGTCCATACTTTGAAATCCACAGTTGAACACGCCAAATTATACAAATATACACAGACACACACTGGCAATGTCTATAACAGGTTGAGTTGGAAGCCTTTCCTAACATGGGTCAAGTGGATACACCGGAACTATTGTGGTTTACAGTAGGACTCTCTGGGATCACCTAGTATGTCATGTTGCATCAAAACACGTGATCCAACAATGACAGAGCATGCATCCAGGTCAGCTAAGAAGAGTTCCAGACCGGTATTCAGATATCAGTAGGAGAATGACGACAACATTCTTTGATCTACTTACCACTTGATTAATGGCAAGCCTTAGCCAACACACCAGGATATCAACCAGCTGCTGCCAGTCAAGGTGTCAAAAAAAAAACACCCAACATTTGTAGCTCATTTAGGGTCAGCCAGGCAATTTTCACGTGTGAAAAGGAGGGAGACTTTTGCTGTGACCCAACTCCCAGTTGATGATTAACCACCATGAAAATATGCAGCCAAGATAAATGTTAAGGAAAGATATTTCCATATTACAGTCATACAGTGGAACAAAGTTAAAATTCCCATTTGCATTCCTTACTGTCCGTAGACTTGGGCACTTGATAGGAAAACGAGACGAGGCTGACTATGAACTATTGAGCGTCCTGGATAAAGTCTGACTAAGTGGCAACTATCGGTAGGTGATGGACCTTAACCTCTGCTCGGGATGCAAAAACCCACTCTGCTAATGTTACACAATAATGCACTAATGTCTTTGTTTTTGGTGGGTAAAAACATGTAAGCTATACCAAATCTGTTAATATTTGTAATCAAATGATTTGATTATACTGTAACAAAATGAAGACAAAAGCATAAGGCATCGATTTTTACAGATGGTCATACTATCAGCAAACTATCTGTTGATAAGGTTATGATTAGGGTTAGGTTTAGAATAAAGGTTAGGATATATAAATAAGTAGTAAATAGTAAATAAGAAACTAGCGTGACGTATTCTCTCATCTTGAAGTTACGTTGCTGTGACAACCAGGCCACGTGGGAGCACGTTTTGCGTCTTCAATTTATGATGTTTACAGGAAAACATAATGAATTAACGATCTCTGCCTCCGATTACATAATTTCATTAGCCTTGTTCTTCCCTGTGCATGGTAAGGGTTTGTTTACGATTTCCTGTTTTGTTGGGTGTGTTTATTTCTGTGGACAAGGGACTAAAGTCAACTTTGTTTCTTACTTCTAATACATTGTCACTGCGCTGACATTGTCTAGCATAAGAAAATGGCCATAATCTCAGCTCCGAAAACCAAATCTCACATCTTTCACACGAGACTATGGCATTTGCTTCCCATATGGTACTTTTGGAAATGTTGTAAATCAAAAATTAAAGGGACCTGGAGAACTTTTAGTTCCAAAATCTATATGTAAATGGGGAAACACAGAGCAGAGAAAACAGCCACATAGATGCAAAGTTGTTAGGCTGTACATTCCAATTAGCATTTTTAAGCTAGCCGTAAGGCAAACTGCCACACCAAGAAGTCATGTGTTGAACCCACATTGCATGAAATTGGAAAATTTGCTCTAGTATTCTGAAACTGAAACTACCTCTCTCTTTACCAATCACCTTCAGTGCATAGTTTTATCAACTTGTTCAGATTTCAACCCCTCCTGACTCGGGAACTACTAACATATTTACTTGCTTCCCATGTAATCCTTGGTTGGCATGGTGACAGACAGAAAGGCTCCCTGGCAGTGGAATGTAGATCTAGCTGATACCAAACTCGAAGTCCTCCTGACTTCTGCAAAAGTGGGTACACAGGCGATACAGTGAAGCCAGTAAAATATAGAGGGATACAGTCAAACCTCAGCTATGAGGATGTGGGTCAGTCTAGGCCTCATTATAGTCAATGGAGCGAGAGTTGTTTCTGTTTATTCAACTGTGTTTCCTGAAAGGTTTACTAACGAGATGGATAGGACGATAAGATAACTAGTGTCTCCCTGTCACCTCATGAAACGTGGCAATCAGCAAGGTGGTGTGAGGTCAATGCCAAAACAAAGACCAACTGTAGCTGATGTAGAGAATAACCATGTTATCTTAATAGACATGCATATTGCATATTTGAGTTGCAAATGATTGGTACCAATGGCACAGTGACACTCCTACTGTGACACATAGCATATGGGTGTAAAGCAGTCCTGTGGCTCCAAGGTCCTAGACAGTGAAGCACTATCCCAGAGACATGTTACTGTGAAGTGTCAACCTGGACTGAGTGCAAATGAGTCCTTCATAGAGACACAGTGCATCTGGTGGCAGTAGATAGCCCAGGTGTTAGTACACAGACCAGTAGCTGGAAGGTTGCTGGTTTAAGTTCCTCTGTACCATCTCCGGCCGTTATGCCCTTGAGAAAGGAACTTAACCCCTACATAGCTCCAGGGGCACTGCACTGCGGATGCCCTGTGCTCCATTCAACGCGCGTTGTGCGTTGTCTGGTGGGCAGTCGGGAGCAGAGTAGAATAATGCCAATTTCTGATGGACTAATAAAGTACAATTATATTCTTCTGTTCTATTCCATTCAGCCAGTATGTCTAGGTTTCCTTGAAAATATGCACTTTACTGTCACCTTCTTACTGTAACTTTAACATCTGGAAATGAGCATGGACAATGTACTGTACAGATGTTGGATTTTAATTTGACCTCTTTCGTCACAGAAGTAAAATAATCCTGCAGCAGGAGGACTTGAATATCTGAATAAAGATTTAGAATCACCGCCAGGGGGGCAGCTGGAAGCGGTGTTTGTATACCATGCAGTACCATACCTACATTGCAGGCTACAGCGTGTTTTGTGTGAATACTTATGTATATTGTAATACATTGACCTAATTGTAGGGGGAGATGTATTTTCATTAGGGAAATGTCCATTTTTAATAAATTGTTTTATTTTATGTTGAAGGCAAGCAATAGGCTGAATACATTTTTGGGGGGTCACCTCAGCGCTTGTATGGTCTTGCAGTTTAATTTTTAAAAATGATTTAACCTTTATTTAACTAGGCAAGTCAGTCAGTTATGGTTACAGCCACTGACCCCATTACACATATGCCAGAGTCCGCAAGGTTCGAATCCGGCTCACTGCCCTTTGACTCATGGATGAACGTCTATTTTTTATGCATTAATTCCGTGTGGTTACAAGGTTAAAACAGAAATAACTCAAAGGTTAACGGTTAAGGCATTAATTCCAAGTGCTTAAGGTTAGGCTATGGTGTGGGGAAGGCTTAAAACAAAGCAATAAAAAATGGTGTGCCTATGTATCATCACGAGCCTATTCATAGTATTTTTAGTGCTTGTTATAGCATTGTGAACTGTCGTAGCGCAGTGGTCTAAGTCGCGCACTATGAGCCTCATGAGTGCTGGGGGATCTATTGACCAGCCTGAGCATACATTAGGCCCACAAATTAATTGCATTTATTTAAATGTTTTCAAGAAGTGAAATTACAGGCCTTTGATCGACATCAAAGACCATAACTACACTGAACAAAAATATAAACTCAACATGCAACAATTCAAAAGATTTTACTGAGTTACAGTTCATATAAGGAAATCAGTCAACCAAAATAAATTCATTAGGCCCTAATCTATGGATTTCGCATCACTAGGCAGGGGCGGAGCCATGGGTGGGCCTGGGAGGGCACAGGCCCACCCACTTGGGAGCCAGGCCCACCCACTGGGGAGCCAGGCCTAGCCAATCAGAATGAGTTTTTTTTCCCACAAAAGGGCTTTATTGCAGATAGAAATACTCAGTTTCATCAGCTGTCCCTCAGATGATCCCGCATGTGAAGAAGCCAGATGTGGAGGTCCTGGGCTGGTTACACGTGGTCTGCATTTCTTAGGCCGGTTGGATGTACTGCCAAATTCCCTAAAACGGCGTTGTGGTAGAGAAATTAACATTACATTCTCTGGAAACAGCTCTGCTGGACATTCCTGCTGTCAGCATGCCAATTGCATGCTCCCTCAAAACTTGAGACATTTGTGGCATTGTGTTGTGTGACAAAAAAATCACATTTTAGAGTCCCCTTTTATTGTCCCCAGCACAAGGTGCACCTGTGTAATACGCATGCTGTTTAATCAGATTCTTGTTATGCCACACCTGTCAGGTGGATGGATTATCCTGGCAAAGGAGAAATGCTCTGTCACGCCCTGGTCTTAGTATTTTGTGTTTTCTATATTTATTTGGTCAGGCCAGGGTGTGACATGGGTTTATTTTGTGTTGTGTTTATGTATGGGGTTTTTTCGTAGGTTTTGGGATTGTGGCTTAGTGGGGTGTTGTAGCAAAGTCTATGGTTGCCTGAGGCGGTTCTCAATCAGAGGCAGGTGATTCTCGTTGTCTCTGATTGGGAACCATATTTAGGCAGCCATATTCTTTGAGTGTTTCGTGGGTGATTGTTCCTGTCTCTGTGTTAGTTTGCACCAGATAGCCTCAGTCACTTTGGATTTTCTTTTTTCATTGTTTTGGAAGAGAAGAGAACGAGCGCCATTCTCCTTGCGGAGATGGTGCTAAATACATCAACACGGTCGGTCCCTGGGATTGGGCTGGCCAATACGATTCGTTTTGCTTGGAAGGAAAAGGAGTTGGAGCCTTTAGGACGGGAAACTTTTGGAAGGATAATATTGATGGGGATTCTAAAGCTGACGGTGAAGGACGTGTTTTGTTTCCAAGGCAACTCGTTGGAGGGAGCATACGATGTGGCACTATATACAGAGGAGAAACACGATGATATCCTGAGAAGGGCAAGAGCAGTGGGAGGCGAGAGGCCGATGAGCCACTATGAAATAACAAGCCTGGCGAAGAATAACTTTAGGGTTGTAACTGTCAACATTTACAACCCATACGTTAAGGATGAAGAGGTGAGGGCCTTTCTGGGGAGATACATGGATAACGTCTCCTCAGCAAGGCACCTCAAAGACTCAAGTTCTGCCAAGGTGGCATAGCAGTTCAGACGTCTTTTGTCCTCGTCTTGTCGTGTCCTGTATATATATATATTTACAACTTTTTCACATACATTTTATTTTTATTTTCCATCAACTCATCTTCAAAACACTCTCCTGCAACCCGCCTCACCAATGTATATTTATAAAAAAGTATTATTTACCTCAGATCTGTAATCCTCCAAGAAGCTAGCCAGAAACTCCAAGAAGCTAGCCTGAAACTAGCCAGAAGCTAATCCAGAAGCTAGTTCAGAAGCTAGTTAGCTCCTTTACTGGCAAATCGTTAATATTCAGCTAACCACGGTTTGTGGTCATCAGCTATCCTTTAGCTCGAAAATCTATCGCCAGTTCTGTACGGCGCAGCGCGGCTCGGAACGGAACATACCGGACCAATTTTTCTCTCCATGTCCCTGGACATTCATACCCGGATCTCACAGCTAGCTAGCTGCTATCCGTGTGACCATCGGAGCTAGCAAGCTCCGTCAATCACTCCTGAGTTCCATCAATCACACCTGGGCTGCAGTCACCTATCCGGACCCGTTTTACTGCCTTCGCGGAGCCCCACCGGGCCTTCACAACTGGACTGCCGACGTTATCTACCCGAAGGAGTTATTCGGCCGGCTCCTCCGTCGCGACGTTACCTGAACGCCCATCTGCGGCCTGCTAACCGTTAGCTGTCTTACCGGCTGCTATCTGAATAGACAATCGGACAATTTTTTTATTATTATTTTTTTTTAATTATTTTTTTAAATTATTATTATTATATTTTCTTCTTGGGCCTCTATAACTATATCTATTGTTTTTATTTTTGTTGTTGTTGTGTGATTTGGATTAATCCCCTCTACCACACGGAACCCCACTAATCTACTGACGGAACGTAAGGGGTGGCTAACAGACCTCCATCCTATGCTAGCTTGCTACCGATGCCCTGGCTAGCTGTCTAAATCACCAACCAACCTCTCCACTCACCGGACCCTTTTGATCACTCGACTAAGCATGCCTATCCTTAATGTCAATATGTCTTGTCCATTTCTGTTCTGGTTAGTGTTTATTGGCTTATTTCACTGTAGAGCCTCTAGTCCTGCTCACTATACCTTATCCAACCTATTAGTTCCACCACCCACACATGCAATGACATCTCCTGGTTTCAACGATGTTTCTAGAGACAATATCTCTCTCTTCATCACTCAATACCTAGGTTTACCTCCACTGTATTCACATCCTGCCATACATTTGTCTGTACATTATACCTTGATGCTATTTTATCGCCCCCAGAAACCTCCTTTTACTCTATGTTCCAGACGTTCTAGACGACCAATTCTCATAGCTTTTAGCCGTACCCTTATTCTACTCCTCCTATGTTCCTCTGGCGATGTAGAGGTGAATCCAGGCCCTGCAGTGCCTAGCTCCACTCCTATTCCCCAGGCGCTCTCTTTTGACGACTTCTGTAACCGTAATAGCCTTGGTTTCATGCATGTTAACATTAGAAGCCTCCTCCCTAAGTTTGTTCTATTCACTGCTTTAGCACACTCTGCCAACCCGGATGTTCTAGCTGTGTCTGAATCCTGGCTTAGGAAGACCACCAAAAATTCTGAAGTTTTAATTCCAAACTACAACATTTTCAGACAAGATAGAACTGCCAAAGGGGGCGGTGTTGCAATCTACTGCAAAGATAGCCTGCAGAGTTCTGTCCTACTATCCAGGTCTGTACCCAAACAATTTGAACTTCTACTTTTAAAAATCCACCTCTCTAAAAACAAGTCTCTCACCGTTGCCGCCTGCTATAGACCACCCTCTGCCCCCAGCTGTGCTCTGGACACCATATGTGAACTGATTGCCCCCCATCTATCTTCAGAGTTCGTGCTGCTAGGCGACCTAAACTGGAACATGCTTAACACCCCAGCCATCCTACAATCTAAACTTGATGCCCTCAATCTCACACAAATAATCAATGAACCTACCAGGTACCTCCCCAAAACCTTAAACACGGGCACCCTCATAGATATCATCCTAACCAACTTCCCCTCTAAATACACCTCTGCTGTCTTCAACCAAGATCTCAGCGATCACTGCCTCATTGCCTGCATCCGTAATGGGTCAGCGGTCAAACGACCTCCACTCATCACTGTAAAACGCTCCCTGAAACACTTCTGCGAGCAGGCCTTTCTAATCGACCTGGCCGGGGTATCCTGGAAGGATATTGATCTCATCCCGTCAGTAGAGGATGCCTGGATATTTTTTAAAAATGCCTTCCTAACCATCTTAAATAAACATGCCCCATTCAAGAAATTTAGAACCAGGAACAGATATAGCCCTTGGTTCTCCCCAGACCTGACTGCCCTTAACCAACACAAAAACATCCTATGGCGTTCTGCATTAGCATCGAACAGCCCCCGTGATATGCAGCTGTTCAGGGAAGCTAGAAATCATTATACACAGGCAGTTAGAAAAGCCAAGGCTAGCTTTTTCAAGCAGAAATTTGCTTCCTGCAACACTAACTCAAAAAAGTTCTGGGACACTGTAAAGTCCATGGAGAATAAGAACACCTCCTCCCAGCTGCCCACTGCACTGAAGATAGGAAACACTGTCACCACTGATAAATCCACCATAATTGAGAATTTCAATAAGCATTTTTCTACGGCTGGCCATGCTTTCCACCTGGCTACTCCTACCCCAGACAACAGCACTGCACCCCCAACAGCAACTCGCCCAAGCCTTCCCCATTTCTCCTTCTCCCAAATCCATTCAGCTGATGTTCTGAAAGAGCTGCAAAATCTGGACCCCTACAAATCAGCCGGGCTAGACAATCTGGACCCTTTCTTTCTAAAATTATCTGCCGAAATTGTTGCCACCCCTATTACTAGCCTGTTCAACCTCTCTTTCGTGTCGTCTGAGATTCCCAAAGATTGGAAAGCAGCTGCGGTCATCCCCCTCTTCAAAGGGGGGGACACTCTTGACCCAAACTGCTACAGACCTATATCTATCCTACCGTGCCTTTCTAAGGTCTTCGAAAGCCAAGTCAACAAACAGATTACCGACCATTTCGAATCTCACCATACCTTCTCTGCTATGCAATCTGGTTTCAGAGCTGGTCATGGGTGCACCTCAGCCACGCTCAAGGTCCTAAACGATATCTTAACCGCCATCGATAAGAAACATTACTGTGCAGCCGTATTCATTGATCTGGCCAAGGCTTTCGACTCTGTCAATCACCACATCCTCATCGGCAGACTCGACAGCCTTGGTTTCTCAAATGATTGCCTCGCCTGGTTCACCAACTACTTCTCTGATAGAGTTCAGTGTGTCAAGTCGGAGGGTCTGCTGTCCGGACCTCTGGCAGTCTCTATGGGGGTGCCACAGGGTTCAATTCTTGGACCGACTCTCTTCTCTGTATACATCAATGAGGTCGCTCTTGCTGCTGGTGAGTCCCTGATCCACCTCTACGCAGACGACACCATTCTGTATACTTCCGGCCCTTCTTTGGACACTGTGTTAACAACCCTCCAGGCAAGCTTCAATGCCATACAACTCTCCTTCCGTGGCCTCCAATTGCTCTTAAATACAAGTAAAACTAAATGCATGCTCTTCAACCGATCGCTACCTGCACCTACCCGCCTGTCCAACATCACTACTCTGGACGGCTCTGACTTAGAATACGTGGACAACTACAAATACTTAGGTGTCTGGTTAGACTGTAAACTCTCCTTCCAGACCCATATCAAACATCTCCAATCCAAAGTTAAATCTAGAATTGGCTTCCTATTTCGCAACAAAGCATCCTTCACTCATGCTGCCAAACATACCCTTGTAAAACTGACCATCCTACCAATCCTCGACTTTGGCGATGTCATTTACAAAATAGCCTCCAATACCCTACTCAACAAATTGGATGCAGTCTATCACAGTGCAATCCGTTTTATCACCAAAGCCCCATATACTACCCACCATTGCGACCTGTACGCTCTCGTTGGCTGGCCCTCGCTTCATACTCGTCGCCAAACCCACTGGCTCCATGTCATCTACAAGACCCTGCTAGGTAAAGTCCCCCCTTATCTCAGCTCGCTGGTCACCATAGCATCTCCCACCTGTAGCACACGCTCCAGCAGGTATATCTCTCTAGTCACCCCCAAGACCAATTCTTTCTTTGGCCGCCTCTCCTTCCAGTTCTCTGCTGCCAATGACTGGAACGAACTACAAAAATCTCTGAAACTGGAAACACTTATCTCCCTCACTAGCTTTAAGCACCAACTGTCAGAGCAGCTCACAGATTACTGCACCTGTACATAGCCCACCTAAAATTTAGCCCAAACAACTACCTCTTTCCCAACTGTATTTAATTTTTATTTATTTATTTATTTTGCTCCTTTGCACCCCATTATTTTTTTATTTCTACTTTGCACATTCTTCCATTGCAAAACTACCATTCCAGTATTTTACTTGCTATATTGTATTTACTTTGCCATCATGGCCTTTTTTTGCCTTTACCTCCCTTCTCACCTCATTTGCTCACATTGTATATAGACTTGTTTATACTGCATTATTGACTGTATGTTTGTTTTTACTCCATGTGTAACTCTGTGTCGTTTTATCTGTCGAACTGCTTTGCTTTATCTTGGCCAGGTCGCAATTGTAAATGAGAACTTGTTCTCAACTTGCCTACCTGGTTAAATAAAGGTAAAATAAAAAAATAAAAATAAACTCCCTTGGGTTTTGGAATGGGAGGAGAGGCTTCCAGGCCCTCCTCAGAGAGGACCCAAAGGGACATGGTGGCTACCTCCATCCTCCTGCTATGTTCTCCCTAGGGGCTGACAGGGGGACGTTGTTTTATACACGTCAGCCCCCATTTTGCAGGCGCTGTATGGCCTACGGCCACATATTCGCCTCGTGCAGCACAAGAAAATGCAGATTTTGTGGATCTGAGGAACACGAGGCGAAGGATTGTGACAAGCCTAAGGCGTGCCACGGGTGTGGCTCGTCAGCACACCTGTGGCGGGGGTGCCCGGCTCGTCAGAGGTCATATGCGTCTGCGGCTGGGGGGGGAGCAGGAGCGGGGGATGGGGAAAGAAGAGGGGGGGAAGGAAGCAAGCCTCATGACCAGAGTACAGGTCCAGAGGGGAAGGCCGCAAGGAAGGAGGAGGAGCAAGAAGCGGCGGATGGAAGAGAGAAGGAAACGGAAGGCACGGGAGTAGGAGAACCAGGAAAAGCGGCGGAAGAAGGCAACCGAGTGGAGGAGCATGAGAGAGAAGAAAGCGAGGGAGGAGTGTTGGAGAAGGAGACGGTGGAAGAGCAAGTGGACTGGGGGGAAAGTGCCCTGGTGGAAGAGATGAGGGGTATGGTGGAGGAGCTGGTGGGGGGGGAGGGTGGTATCTCTCCACTACCGCCATCACCAAAGAAGAGAATGAAGAGGAGGGTGCGATTGGCCGACAGTGAGAGGGAGGGGATGGCCAAGAGAGTGATGGGGGTGGGAGAAACCTCTGGGTTGCTGCTGGTTTCCCCAGGCCCTCAACTTCTGTTGGGTGGGGACACACCTAACAAGACTCAGGACTGGGTACAGGAGGAGGTGGGGAGTTTTTTGTTTGGGGACTCAGCCTCCCCGATTTTTTTCCAATCCAGCTGCAGCACTGGGGAGGGGGAGGATTGTGGGGGTAGACCCAGGGTGCAGGGCACCCCGGAGCCAAACACTATTCCTGCATCCTGGGTTGGTGAGATGGAGGAAGTGGGGGGGATGTCGGGAGTACGGATGGTGTTTTCACCGGTAGATATGGAGCAGGGGAGCATCGGGTGAGTCTCCTGTTTTTGTTTTTTTCTGTCTGGGTTTAGAATTTGAGTGTATTACATGTTTTTATTTGATTCTTTCATGGGGTCTAATTTTACTTTTGTTACTTTAAATGTAAGGGGTTTAAGGGATTTTGTTAAGAGGAGGGCGGTTTTTAGTTATTTGGAGGGTGTGGGGTTTGATTTTTGTTTTTTACAGGAGGTTCACCTGAGGGATGGAGGGGATGTTAGTAGGTTTAAGAGGGAGTGGGACAAGGGGGAGTCGGTTTGGGGTATTGGGGGGGTGCACTCATCGGGGGTAGGGATTTTGTGTGGGCACAGGGAGGTAAAAGTGGAGGATTCTTTTGTGGTAATGCAGGGGAGGGTTATAGGGGTGGATGTCACGATAAGGGATTGTAAATTTAGATTAGTGGTGGTGTATGGGCCACAGGTGGTGGCAGACAGGAGGGAGATGGTGGACTGTCTGACGCCCCTGTGTGTCACAAATAGGAAATTAGTGATAGGGGGGGATTTTAATACAGATTTAGGAATAGGGGGGGATAGCAGTGCAGGCGCCATTACCAGGCTAATGGCTTGCCATGGTCTGGTTGATGGTGGTCTGCACACTACTCCGAAAATGGCCGGTCCTACATGGCGCAACTCCAGGGGGGTTGAGCGGAGGCTCGACTATATTTTTGTACCCAGGTCTTTGGGTAAGTTGTCTGGGCGGCTGTTGCCTGTTTTCTTTTCGGATCACGACGGGGTGCTCCTGCAGGTGGGGTCTCCAGTCTGCCTCTTTGGTAGGGGGTACTGGAAGTTAGATCGGGATGTGCTGGAGGAGCAGGCTTTTGTTGACAGGTTTTATGATTTCTTTTGGAGGCTTGAAGGCCTCCGGTCCATGTGCGAGGGGGTGTTAGAGTGGTGGGAATTAGTTAAGGTGAGGATTAGGGCTTTTATAATAGGGTATTGCAAGAGGAAAAAAAGGGAGGAGAGGAGGGAGGTGGATCGTATCCAAAGGTTAATTGAACTCGAGTATGAGGCAGGCAACCTCGGCGGGTCGTTTGACTGGGAGAGATCCGCTACCCTAAAGGCGCAGCTCAGGGAGTTGCAGGAGCGGAAGGCTCGAGCTTTCCTGGAGCGTGCGCATAGTGGCTTTCTAGAACACAATGAGACTTGTTCCGCTATGTTCTTTAAGTCGGTTAGGGCCAGACAGAGTAGGAAGGTAATGCATGGCATTAGGGAAGAAAATGGTAGTATAGTTAGAGAACCAGAGGATATGGTCAGGGTGACAACTGATCATTTCCAAGGTTTATTTAGGGAAAGGGAAATAGATGTAGAGCAGGGAAATGTGTTTTTAGAACACTTGTCCAGGCGGTTGCCGGAGGACATTAGAGAAGTGATGGAGGCCCAGATTTCACTAGAAGAGGTTGAGAGCGCTCTTAGGAGGATGGGAAAAGGGAAGGTGCCTGGGATGGATGGGCTGCCGGCTGAGTTTTATCTCAAGTTTTGGGGTATACTTGGACCAGTGGTCCTCGAAGTCTTGAAGGCCATCCTTGAGACGGGGGTCCCGGGGGGATCAATGGCTGTTGGTGTGCTGTCACTTTTATATAAGAAGGGGGAAGTAACAGACCTTGGCAACTGGCGGCCATTGACCATGCTGTGCGTAGATTACAAGCTACTTGCAAAGGTTTTAGCAGACCGGTTGCGCACAGCCCTTCCCTACGTCGTTCATGAGGATCAGACGTGCGGGGTAGAGGGCCGCTCTATTAGATGGAACCTACAGTTAATCAGGGACTCTATCGCTTGGGTTGAAGATAGAGGACTGCCTTTAATGGTAGCAGCGCTAGATCAGGCGAAAGCCTTTGATCGCGTGAATAGATCCTTTTTATTCAGAGTGTTAGGTCGATTAGGATTTGGGGAGAAGTTCATAGGATGGATTCGTACATTATATGTCGGAGCGGGGTGCCGAGTTAGTGTAAATAGTCACTTGGGTGACGTTTTTGACCTCTCGTCTGGGGTCAGGCAGGGGTGCCCACTCTCGGCTCTCCTCTTCGTTCTGTACATGGAGCCTCTGGGGGCTGCCATTAGGGCAGACACAGGGGTGGAAGGCTTGTTGATCCCTGGAAGTGGTGGGCTGCGTGTTAAGATGACGCAGTACGCCGACGACACTTCCTTGCTGCTGTGCAAGGACTCGTGCCTGACAAGGTCCCTTGCCATCTTTGGGGATTTCACCCGAGCGTCGGGAGCGGTTCTGAACCATGCAAAGTCTTCCGTCAAGTTTTTCGGTAGATGGCGCGGTAGAACGGATGTGCCCGGGGGGTTATCTCTCTGTGAGGGGGCCCTGAGGATTCTCGGGGTCCATTTTGAGACCTCCGGCTCAGCGACGCTGAACTGGAACATGCGTATCGCAGTGGTACAGAGGAAGCTAGCAATGTGGAAGGCTAGGTATTTGTCTTTTATGGGCAAAGTCCTGGTCCTAAAGGTGGATGTGTTGCCGTCTCTTTTGTATTTGGCGTACATCTACCCATTGCCGGCTTGTCTGAGGAGGCCTCTAGTGAGGCTTGTGTTTCAGTTCATGTGGAGTGGCAGGTGCGAGTGGGTCGCCAGGGCGCGCATGATCTGTCCCATCGGGGAGGGAGGTAGGGGGGTACCACATTTCCCCCTCAAGCTGGACACAATTTTTGTTTCTTTCTTGTTAACGGAGCTTGCTCATCCAGTGATACACCCATCCGGTTACCTCCTGCGGGTGTTCTTCTCATATCAGGCGAGAAGCATAATGGTGTGGTCTAACACGGGTCCTCGGGCAGAACAGCTGCCGTGGCACTTTGGTCATGCGGCCAAGTGGCTGCGTGCGCACCCTGAGGTTGAAGTTGCCCGAGTAGGTTTAGATCACAGGCACCTGTACGAGGAGGCCAGAAAGGCAGGGAGTCCGGTGCCTGTAGTGGGCATCTCGGAAGTGGTCTGGGAGGGAGTGCAGACGCGGGGTCTGGACAACAGGCTCAAGGACCTGAATTGGTTGAGCCTCCATAGGTGCTTGCCGGTACGTTCCATCATGTACCGGTATAGTTTGGTGCAATCCCCCACCTGTCCAAGATCCTCTTGTGGCAGGGAGGAGACTGTGCGCCATGTCTTTTGGGACTGTGCCTTTGCCGGAGTAGTATGGGCTAGGGCACGGGTGTTGTTAGGTTTGGTAAGGGGGGATTTTGTATTGACGTGGGCCAGGTTAGAGAGAGGTGTAGGGAGAGCGAGAGGGACGGATAGGGACAGGTTTCTGCTCTGGCTTCTCATGAGTCTCTTTAAACGGGGGCTGTGGGAAGCCAGGCAGAACATGGTGAAGACAGGGAGAGATTGGGGGGTGGAAGGGATAGTGAGGAGGGTGGAAGGAGATTTGAGGGGGAGGATGAAGAGGGAGGAGAGGAAGTGGGGGCAGCATGCTGCTCGGGAGAGATGGAAGGGGGGTTTAGGGCTGGGTGTCATTTAGATTTGTAAGGGGATAGATTAGGGATGGGGAGATAGGGAAAGGTATTTTGTAGGGTGACGGGAGGGAAGATGCTCCCCTGAGGTTTTGTTTGGGGTTTATGTTTAGTTAAATTAGTTAAATTAAAATACCATTATTTGAGTATGTATGAAAATTATGAGTTGTAAAGAATGAATGGTATTGAAGATAATAAATTATTTTTTATTAAAAAAAAAAAAAAGATAGCCTCAGTCACTTTGGATTTTCTTTTTTCATTGTTTTGGAAGAGAAGAGAACGAGCGCCATTCTCCTTGCGGAGATGGTGCTAAATACATCAACACGGTCGGTCCCTGGGATTGGGCTGGCCAACACGATTCGTTTTGCTTGGAAGGAAAAGGAGTTGGAGCCTTTAGGACGGGAAACTTTTGGAAGGATAATATTGATGGGGATTCTAAAGCTGACGGTGAAGGACGTGTTTTGTTTCCAAGGCAACTCGTTGGAGGGAGCATACGATGTGGCACTATATACAGAGGAGAAACACGATGATATCCTGAGAAGGGCAAGAGCAGTGGGAGGCGAGAGGCCGATGAGCCACTATGAAATAACAAGCCTGGCGAAGAATAACTTTAGGGTTGTAACTGTCAACATTTACAACCCATACGTTAAGGATGAAGAGGTGAGGGCCTTTCTGGGGAGATACATGGATAACGTCTCCTCAGCAAGGCACCTCAAAGACTCCCTTGGGTTTTGGAATGGGAGGAGAGGCTTCCAGGCCCTCCTCAGAGAGGACCCAAAGGGACATGGTGGCTACCTCCATCCTCCTGCTATGTTCTCCCTAGGGGCTGACAGGGGGACGTTGTTTTATACACGTCAGCCCCCATTTTGCAGGCGCTGTATGGCCTACGGCCACATATTCGCCTCGTGCAGCACAAGAAAATGCAGATTTTGTGGATCTGAGGAACACGAGGCGAAGGATTGTGACAAGCCTAAGGCGTGCCACGGGTGTGGCTCGTCAGCACACCTGTGGCGGGGGTGCCCGGCTCGTCAGAGGTCATATGCGTCTGCGGCTGGGGGGGGAGCAGGAGCGGGGGATGGGGGAAGAAGAGGGGGGGAAGGAAGCAAGCCTCATGACCAGAGTACAGGTCCAGAGGGGAAGGCCGCAAGGAAGGAGGAGGAGCAAGAAGCGGCGGATGGAAGAGAGAAGGAAACGGAAGGCACGGGAGTAGGAGAACCAGGAAAAGCGGCGGAAGAAGGCAACCGAGTGGAGGAGCATGAGAGAGAAGAAAGCGAGGGAGGAGTGTTGGAGAAGGAGACGGTGGAAGAGCAAGTGGACTGGGGGGAAAGTGCCCTGGTGGAAGAGATGAGGGGTATGGTGGAGGAGCTGGTGGGGGGGGAGGGTGGTATCTCTCCACTACCGCCATCACCAAAGAAGAGAATGAAGAGGAGGGTGCGATTGGCCGACAGTGAGAGGGAGGGGATGGCCAAGAGAGTGATGGGGGTGGGAGAAACCTCTGGGTTGCTGCTGGTTTCCCCAGGCCCTCAACTTCTGTTGGGTGGGGACACACCTAACAAGACTCAGGACTGGGTACAGGAGGAGGTGGGGAGTTTTTTGTTTGGGGACTCAGCCTCCCCGATTTTTTTCCAATCCAGCTGCAGCACTGGGGAGGGGGAGGATTGTGGGGGTAGACCCAGGGTGCAGGGCACCCCGGAGCCAAACACTATTCCTGCATCCTGGGTTGGTGAGATGGAGGAAGTGGGGGGGATGTCGGGAGTACGGATGGTGTTTTCACCGGTAGATATGGAGCAGGGGAGCATCGGGTGAGTCTCCTGTTTTTGTTTTTTTCTGTCTGGGTTTAGAATTTGAGTGTATTACATGTTTTTATTTGATTCTTTCATGGGGTCTAATTTTACTTTTGTTACTTTAAATGTAAGGGGTTTAAGGGATTTTGTTAAGAGGAGGGCGGTTTTTAGTTATTTGGAGGGTGTGGGGTTTGATTTTTGTTTTTTACAGGAGGTTCACCTGAGGGATGGAGGGGATGTTAGTAGGTTTAAGAGGGAGTGGGACAAGGGGGAGTCGGTTTGGGGTATTGGGGGGGTGCACTCATCGGGGGTAGGGATTTTGTGTGGGCACAGGGAGGTAAAAGTGGAGGATTCTTTTGTGGTAATGCAGGGGAGGGTTATAGGGGTGGATGTCACGATAAGGGATTGTAAATTTAGATTAGTGGTGGTGTATGGGCCACAGGTGGTGGCAGACAGGAGGGAGATGGTGGACTGTCTGACGCCCCTGTGTGTCACAAATAGGAAATTAGTGATAGGGGGGGATTTTAATACAGATTTAGGAATAGGGGGGGATAGCAGTGCAGGCGCCATTACCAGGCTAATGGCTTGCCATGGTCTGGTTGATGGTGGTCTGCACACTACTCCGAAAATGGCCGGTCCTACATGGCGCAACTCCAGGGGGGTTGAGCGGAGGCTCGACTATATTTTTGTACCCAGGTCTTTGGGTAAGTTGTCTGGGCGGCTGTTGCCTGTTTTCTTTTCGGATCACGACGGGGTGCTCCTGCAGGTGGGGTCTCCAGTCTGCCTCTTTGGTAGGGGGTACTGGAAGTTAGATCGGGATGTGCTGGAGGAGCAGGCTTTTGTTGACAGGTTTTATGATTTCTTTTGGAGGCTTGAAGGCCTCCGGTCCATGTGCGAGGGGGTGTTAGAGTGGTGGGAATTAGTTAAGGTGAGGATTAGGGCTTTTATAATAGGGTATTGCAAGAGGAAAAAAAGGGAGGAGAGGAGGGAGGTGGATCGTATCCAAAGGTTAATTGAACTCGAGTATGAGGCAGGCAACCTCGGCGGGTCGTTTGACTGGGAGAGATCCGCTACCCTAAAGGCGCAGCTCAGGGAGTTGCAGGAGCGGAAGGCTCGAGCTTTCCTGGAGCGTGCGCATAGTGGCTTTCTAGAACACAATGAGACTTGTTCCGCTATGTTCTTTAAGTCGGTTAGGGCCAGACAGAGTAGGAAGGTAATGCATGGCATTAGGGAAGAAAATGGTAGTATAGTTAGAGAACCAGAGGATATGGTCAGGGTGACAACTGATCATTTCCAAGGTTTATTTAAGGAAAGGGAAATAGATGTAGAGCAGGGAAATGTGTTTTTAGAACACTTGTCCAGGCGGTTGCCGGAGGACATTAGAGAAGTGATGGAGGCCCAGATTTCACTAGAAGAGGTTGAGAGCGCTCTTAGGAGGATGGGAAAAGGGAAGGTGCCTGGGATGGATGGGCTGCCGGCTGAGTTTTATCTCAAGTTTTGGGGTATACTTGGACCAGTGGTCCTCGAAGTCTTGAAGGCCATCCTTGAGACGGGGGTCCCGGGGGGATCAATGGCTGTTGGTGTGCTGTCACTTTTATATAAGAAGGGGGAAGTAACAGACCTTGGCAACTGGCGGCCATTGACCATGCTGTGCGTAGATTACAAGCTACTTGCAAAGGTTTTAGCAGACCGGTTGCGCACAGCCCTTCCCTACGTCGTTCATGAGGATCAGACGTGCGGGGTAGAGGGCCGCTCTATTAGATGGAACCTACAGTTAATCAGGGACTCCATCGCTTGGGTTGAAGATAGAGGACTGCCTTTAATGGTAGCAGCGCTAGATCAGGCGAAAGCCTTTGATCGCGTGAATAGATCCTTTTTATTCAGAGTGTTAGGTCGATTAGGATTTGGGGAGAAGTTCATAGGATGGATTCGTACATTATATGTCGGAGCGGGGTGCCGAGTTAGTGTAAATAGTCACTTGGGTGACGTTTTTGACCTCTCGTCTGGGGTCAGGCAGGGGTGCCCACTCTCGGCTCTCCTCTTCGTTCTGTACATGGAGCCTCTGGGGGCTGCCATTAGGGCAGACACAGGAGTGGAAGGCTTGTTGATCCCTGGAAGTGGTGGGCTGCGTGTTAAGATGACGCAGTACGCCGACGACACTTCCTTGCTGCTGTGCAAGGACTCGTGCCTGACAAGGTCCCTTGCCATCTTTGGGGATTTCACCCGAGCGTCGGGAGCGGTTCTGAACCATGCAAAGTCTTCCGTCAAGTTTTTCGGTAGATGGCGCGGTAGAACGGATGTGCCCGGGGGGTTATCTCTCTGTGAGGGGGCCCTGAGGATTCTCGGGGTCCATTTTGAGACCTCCGGCTCAGCGACGCTGAACTGGAACATGCGTATCGCAGTGGTACAGAGGAAGCTAGCAATGTGGAAGGCTAGGTATTTGTCTTTTATGGGCAAAGTCCTGGTCCTAAAGGTGGATGTGTTGCCGTCTCTTTTGTATTTGGCGTACATCTACCCATTGCCGGCTTGTCTGAGGAGGCCTCTAGTGAGGCTTGTGTTTCAGTTCATGTGGAGTGGCAGGTGCGAGTGGGTCGCCAGGGCGCGCATGATCTGTCCCATCGGGGAGGGAGGTAGGGGGGTACCACATTTCCCCCTCAAGCTGGACACAATTTTTGTTTCTTTCTTGTTAACGGAGCTTGCTCATCCAGTGATACACCCATCCGGTTACCTCCTGCGGGTGTTCTTCTCATATCAGGCGAGAAGCATAATGGTGTGGTCTAACACGGGTCCTCGGGCAGAACAGCTGCCGTGGCACTTTGGTCATGCGGCCAAGTGGCTGCGTGCGCACCCTGAGGTTGAAGTTGCCCGAGTAGGTTTAGATCACAGGCACCTGTACGAGGAGGCCAGAAAGGCAGGGAGTCCGGTGCCTGTAGTGGGCATCTCGGAAGTGGTCTGGGAGGGAGTGCAGACGCGGGGTCTGGACAACAGGCTCAAGGACCTGAATTGGTTGAGCCTCCATAGGTGCTTGCCGGTACGTTCCATCATGTACCGGTATAGTTTGGTGCAATCCCCCACCTGTCCAAGATCCTCTTGTGGCAGGGAGGAGACTGTGCGCCATGTCTTTTGGGACTGTGCCTTTGCCGGAGTAGTATGGTCTAGGGCACGGGTGTTGTTAGGTTTGGTAAGGGGGGATTTTGTATTGACGTGGGCCAGGTTAGAGAGAGGTGTAGGGAGAGCGAGAGGGACGGATAGGGACAGGTTTCTGCTCTGGCTTCTCATGAGTCTCTTTAAAAGGGGGCTGTGGGAAGCCAGGCAGAACATGGTGAAGACAGGGAGAGATTGGGGGGTGGAAGGGATAGTGAGGAGGGTGGAAGGAGATTTGAGGGGGAGGATGAAGAGGGAGGAGAGGAAGTGGGGGCAGCATGCTGCTCGGGAGAGGTGGAAGGGGGGTTTAGGGCTGGGTGTCATTTAGATTTGTAAGGGGATAGATTAGGGATGGGGAGATAGGGAAAGGTATTTTGTAGGGTGACGGGAGGGAAGATGCTCCCCTGAGGTTTTGTTTGGGGTTTATGTTTAGTTAAATTAGTTAAATTAAAATACCATTATTTGAGTATGTATGAAAATTATGAGTTGTAAAGAATGAATGGTATTGAAGATAATAAATTATTTTTTATAAAAAAAAAAAAGATAGGCTGTATAGGTTTTCACGGTCCGTTTGTTGTTTTGTATTGATCGTGTTTTGTCCTCATTAAACATGTATCAAATTAACCACGCTGCATTTTGGTCCGACTCTCCTTCAACGGAAGAAAAACGTAACAGAATCACCCACCACACCAGGACCAAGCAGCGTGGTGACAGGCAGCGGCAGCAGGAGCAACCAAGGTTGGAATATACGACTTGGGAGGAAATAGACAGGTGGGCGGTTGACCCAGAGAGAGTGCCGGAGCCCGCCTGGGATTCGCTGGAGCAGTGCGAAGAGGGCTATAGGAGAATGGAGTCGAAGAGACAAGCACGGCGGTGCAGAAGGTAGCCCGAGAGTCAGCCCCAAACATTTCTTGGGGGGGGCTCAGGGAGAGTGCGGCAGTGTCAGGGTTCAAACCTGAGCCAACTCCCCCTGTTTATCGTGAGGAGCAGCGATCACAGGACTGCTGGACGCGGGAGGAGATATTGGACGGAAAAGGACCCTGAACACAGCCTGGAGAATATCGCCGCCCCAAAGAAGAACTGGAGGCGGTGAAAGCGGGAAGGCGCTGGTATGAAGAGGCAGCACGGCGACGCGGATGGAAGCCTGCGAGTCAGCCCCATAAATGTATTGGGGGGGGCTCAGGGAGAGTGTGGCAGAGTCAGGGTTCAGACCTGAGCCAACTCCCCCTGTTTATCGTGAGGAGCCAAGGAGGAGACCAGAACCAGAGCCAGTGTTGGAGGTGAGTGAAGCAGAGACTGTGAAGGAGTTAATGGGGAAAGTGGAGGAGAGAGTTATGAGGGAGTTGCTAGGTTGGTGCTTTAGGTACGATATTCGCCCGACGGAGCGTGTCGGGGATTTGATGGCACCTGGGTCAGCGCTCCATACTCGTCCTGAGGTGCGTGTTAGTCGGCTGGTGAAGAGTGTGCCAGCCTCACGCACTAGGCCTCCTGTGTACCTACCTAGCCTTGCACGTCCTGTGCCAGTCCTGCTCTCAGGCTCTCCAGTACACCTTCACGGTCCGGTCCATCCTGTGCCACCTTCACACACCAGTCCTCCGGTGGCAGCTCCCCGCACCAGGCTTCCTGTGCGTGTCCTCGGCCCAGTACCACCAGTGCCAGCACCACGCACCAGGCCTTCAGTGCGCCTCGCCTGTTCAGCGCTGCCAGAGCCTTTCTCCTCTCCAGCGCTGTCGGAGTCTCCCGCCTGTTTAGCGCTACCAGAGCCTTCCTCCTCTCCAGCGCTGCCGGAATTCTCCTGCCTGTTCAGCGCAGCCAGAGCTGCTAATCTGCATGGAGCAGCCAGAGCTGCCAGTCTGCATGGAGCAGCCAGAGATGCCAGTCTGCATGGAGCAGCCAGAGCTGCCAGTCTGCATGGAGCAGCCAGAGCTGCCGGTCTGCATGGAGCAGCCAGAGCAGCTAGAGCCGCCAGTCAGCCAGGATCTTCCAGATCCGCCATTCAGCCAGGATCCGCCAGTCAGCCAGGATCCGCCAGTCAGCCATGATCTTCCAGATCCGCCAGTCACCATGATCTTCCAGATCCGCCAGTCAGCCAGGATCCGCCAGTCAGCCATGATCTTCCAGATCCGCCAGTCAGCCATGATCTTCCAGATCCGCCAGTCAGCCAGGATCTTCCAGATCTGCCAGCTAGCCAGGATCTGCCAGAGCCTACTACCTGCCTGAGTTTGGGGGGGGGCTCTCAGTACTGGGCTTCCTCTCGGTACTAGGCATCCTCTCAGTGCTGAGCTTCCCCTCAGTGCCGAGCTTCCCCTCAGTGCCGAGCTTCCCCTCAGTGCCGAGCTTCCCCTCAGTGCCGAGCTTCCCCTCAGTGCCGAGCTTCCCCTCAGTCCCGAGCTTCCCCTCAGTCCCAAGCTTCCCCTCAGTCCCGAGCTTCTACCTCAGTCCCGAGCTGCCCCTCAGTCCAGTGGGGTCCTTGGTGAGGGTTATTAGGCCAAGGTCGGCGGCGAGGGTCGCCAATCAAAGGACGCGTTACAGGGGGACTAAGACTTGGTTGGAGTGGGGTCCACGTCCCGAGCCGGAGCCGCCACCGTGGACAGACGCCCTCCCGGACCCTCCCCTATGGGTTTAAGTGTGCGGCCGGGAGTCCGCACCTTGGGGGGGGGGGGGATTCTGTCACGCCCTGGTCTTAGTATTTTGTGTTTTCTATATTTATTTGGTCAGGCCAGGGTGTGACATGGGTTTATTTTGTGTTGTGTTTATGTATGGGGTTTTTTCGTAGGTTTTGGGATTGTGGCTTAGTGGGGTGTTCTAGCAAAGTCTATGGTTGCCTGAGGCAGTTCTCAATCAGAGGCAGGTGATTCTCGTTGTCTCTGATTGGGAACCATATTTAGGCAGCCATATTCTTTGAGTGTTTCGTGGGTGATTTTTTTCCTGTCTCAGTGGTCCGTTTCACGGTCCGTTTGTTGTTTTGTATTGATTGTGTTTTGTCTTCATTAAACATGTATCAAATTAACCACGCTGCATTTTGGTCCGACTCTCCTTCAACGGAAGAAAACCGTAACATGCCCACTAATAGGGAAGTGAACTAATTTGTACACAAAATTTGAGAGAAATAAGATTTTGGAAACTTTTATTTTAAACATGGGACCAACATTTAATGTGTTGCATTTCTATTTTTGTTAAGGGTATTTACATTGGTCAGTCCAAAATAAATGTTTTAGTCTGTCATGGAAATAAATGTATTTCCTGGTACCAAGTCATTTACTTGCCTAGTTTTTCATGCGGACCAGTTTAATTCTGAAAAGCTATCCAAGGAGCTATTTCAGTGCAAGTCAAGCACTGGCGGTTATGGTATGTAGGTTTGGAAAGTTTTTTTTGCCTAGTCACAGACAGCTGTTGTGGAGTGGTGAGTGGAGGATAGATGCAAGAATGAATTATACAACGAGCAAAGTGATGATGCTGTTTGTATGTGGCTGCTATGAAAGTGAACTGCATGTGCGGGTGATCAGTGGCGTATTAATTCTGACAATTCTGTAGAAAAAAGTGTCTTAAAAGGAAGCAAACAGAACGAAGCGGCATAACACCTACCTGAATTTGTCCAATAGAAATTCATGTTTGAAATAATGATTACGCCATAGATCAGCTAGATGCAGGCAAGAGTATACAAGCTGGTATTGAATGTGTCACTATTTGCCACCTTGATTTCTCCAATTTGTTTCTCAACCTGTTCCCCTACGTTATCAACTTTTATTCATAGGCTAGGTTGTAGCAATCTCATGATGGGTATAGGGAAAATTTGAGTACTATGTAGTAGCCTAAATCTATCAGTGTTACATTGAGCTGGGTGAGTGGAATATGAATGACAGTCATCCAATATGCTTTAACAGAAATAAGGCCATGCTCATTTAAAAAAAAAATCCTAATCTTAAAACAGCAACAACCGCCACTGATGGGTTCCTACCAAACTATTGACCAATTATTGTCCCTTACATGAAGGCATGATGCTATGTAAAAGTATAATAGGCCTAAGCTTCAAATTCTTGTGTGCATTTCAAAGCGAGTAAACATCTCATGGAACTACTACTTTACTATTGAAAAAAGGCAATGATGTTGCGTTATGAAAGTCCTGAGCACCTGCTGCAAATGCAGCCCATAATTCCCCCCAGTGGAGAAGTGAATTGACCATGGAAGCTACAGTATTGATAACTCTGTAGTCTAGGCATTGCATTAAATAGAGATACACAAACGGAATATTAAAGTACAGTCCTGTATAGTTGTTGTGAGTGACAAAATATCCTTACCGTAGCCTATGTTGGATCAGCTTGCTGCTTTAATTAAGGGCTGCTGTCAAATTGCCATGAATGCGGGTGTCCATACGCTGCAATGGCTATGGCTGCAACCAAAACAAATAAACTTGCTCCCTGTCAGCGAACGTGCTTGCGTGTGTAATGTTTAAATAGCCACTCCTTTTCGGGAGGCAGGGTTTGAGAGACGAGCCGAATTGCAGAATCTGCAGTCCTCTACTATGTTCCCTCGACGCATTTGTGAATGTGAACGTCTCCTTCGCTCTCACTCACCATCCCCTCCCGCGTCTGTTGTTAGAGCTAAACGTCAGCGATAAATTATTAACCCGATAGAGAATATTAGAAACATCTATCCCTTTCATCATTTAACGATGGAAGCAGAAGATCAGACTTCATTGCGTGGCGGCGCGACCCACTGACCCAACAACACGATCGAGAGCAATTGACGGTACCTTCACGGGCTGGGTCTGCTGGAAGATTCTGATGCAGTGAATTTAACCCGGAGCACGTGCTTCGTTGATGATTAGTTATCCTGGTCCTGAGGAGAGCTAGAACCCAGCCGAGGTTAGAGAGATGCTCTTGACTCATGTTTCTGAAATCAGAAGACTAACCTAAAATACTGATTAATCTAACAGAGTGATAGCCCATTTGCCAATTTGACGGTACACATGATGCCTTCGTCATCATTACCATCATCATCTTCCTCATCATCAGTAGCATGGCTGTTATTGCATGGCTGTTATTATATGTTGTAAATTATTACATGCATATGACTATACCACATAAAAAAAACTTACTTTTTACTTTTTATTTTCCTAATTCCAAAAACAGTTATTGTGGGGTAGGCTATGATTTAGAAGATTCCGGTGGAAACAATGGAATGATTGATTTCTCTCTATTTCTGTGCTCAGGTCCTCTGTCATGGAAACAGAGGAAAGTGAGAGTAGTCCACAGAAGAGATCATAGCTGCAAGAGCTGAGCCCACAAGCATCAACCACTAGGTCCCCCAAGCACATGTATCATAATAGCACCCCGCACCACTGTGTAATGGAGAATACATCTAGTGAACATGCCATCCTTTTAATGACGACGCTTGCCACATTCACATTTTACTGTATATAAAGTACAGTATTTAACTAGGAAAACCATACGCCCGCAATAGCATTTCACTGAATCCATGGCTGTATTCTCATCGAGAAATTGAGACACAGGGGAGGTGAAGTCTCATACTGCACTGCAGTGATGAATAGGTAGGCTCTATGGGTAATAGGAGTGCTTGACAAAGCCGGATGTCTTCGGCCACCGAGTCATCCACAGATTATGTAAAATGTATTGCTGACTAAATTATATTGCTATCAAGGTGTTGGAGCGCTCTGAATTATTCCTCAAGAAAGCACTCCTTTAAATACACAGCCCAGCCCAGATTATACATCACTGTCACACACTGGCACAAACTTCATAAATCATTCTGTCTAACGAACAGGACAAAATGTGCTAGGCTACACCTAGCCCAAGATTTACTGTTAAAGGTCCAATGCAGCCAATTTTATCTCAATATCAAATCATTTCTGGGTAAGAATTATGTACCTTACTGTGATTGTTTTCAATTAAGATGGTCAACAAGAAACAGCTTCTTAGCCAATTTCTCAAGCAATAATTTTGCTAGGATTGTCTGAGACTGGTCTGTGGGGAGGTGGAAATGGAAAACTAGCTGTTATTGGCAGAGAGGTTTGGAACTCTGTTTCTTATTGGTCTATTAACTAATTTACCGACTGGTGATGTCACCAAAACAGCCTGAAATTTCAGGCAGCTCTTCCACTTTTTTACCTTGGCAAGTCAGTTAAGAACAAATTCTTATTTTCATTGACGGCCTAGGAACAGTGGGTTAACTGCCTGTTCAGGGGCAGAACGACAGATCTGTACCTTGTCAGCTCGGGGATTTGAACTTGCAACCTTCCGGTTACTAGTCCAACGCTCTAACCACTAGGCTACCCTGCCACCCCAAAAGGGCACTATCATAATTTTCACAATTTCACAGTATTATTCCAACCTAATTTTGAGGAAATATCTATAAAACAAAGGAAATCACGTTTTTGACTGCACTGGGCCTTTATGATTGTTCCGAAAATGTGGTCAGAGACTTTGTATGGAGAGTGTGACGCAATTGCGGAGCCTCCGGAGGCATGCAGAGGCCCAAATGTACCTCTGTAACGCATCGCGGTTTATAACAATGCAGAGGGCTCGGTATAGCTCAGCACTGACATGATTGGTTGATAGTAGGTGGGGGCAGGAGGTCCTGTATAAACACAACGTGACCTCCTGACAACTTCCTTCACAACAGCTTTGCACTGCTCCGCGAAGTTCTGGCTTCTGGAGATGCCTTATCACCGTAAATGGTGCACGGCCAATGCAGACGTCGGCTTGACCACGCAGCTCCTTTAAGGAGTCCAGGCTAGCCTACTCCTTTAATAACATCCAAGGAACTTATATGTTTTGTTCAGAGGTAAACTGGCTCTGGCAGGCAAAACATCTAAATACTCCATCTAAACTTGAATCGATTCTCAATTGGTATTCGGTTCTAGAAACATAAAGCTCTCCTTTCATATCACATCAGAATAATGGTGCAAATACAAAATATACACTTAATGTACATTGTTTTAACACATTTGCAGCAGACAGTATTTCTCTGTTACAACACTTTTCTGGAGTCCTTCTTCCGTTATACACAGGTGTTTGGAGAGCTATAGCTAATTAGAACAGGTGGTCATCGCTCTCTTCTGTAAACAAGCAGTAACATAGAAATATGGTGGGAATCATGTTAAAAGGATGTGTAATAATTGTACCTTTTGTTTTATGAAATGTATTTCTCGATCAGAAGAAAATACAATTCCCAAGATTTTCAAAACCTATCGCAAGCAAGGATTATTTTAGATAGAGTGTTGGGACTGTTGTAAACATTCCTATGCCTTCATTAATGCTTCAACTGAGAACCAAAGACGAAGCCCACTTTGGTGAACGAGAGCTAGGCTACACCCAACGAGACTACACTTGATTTTCACTCACACTAACTCTCAGACACTGACAGGGTTGACTCTCTGTGTGTCTGATTATCATCATGTTGATTGACATTGTGTTTGACTCACTGCAATTGATATGATCCAAACTCACTCATAAACAGTGCACAGACATGACTCTGTCTTCCGAAAGACTTGTCACTGGGTCAACTAACCTCTGCTTGACAAGAGGACAACTCAATGATGTTACATTTTCATAGGCAGGATTTGAACCAGTACTTGGCCCAAAGGTACAGTAATTTTGGTTTCCAGAATTGTAGCGACCATGTGTTTATAACCGCTTGATCTACTCTTCCACATGAGCATGCTTTTGTGGCACAGTCTATGGCAACCTGGGCTACGGGCCAGAAGGTTGGGGGTTCAAATACCACTGTGGATAAGCATACTTCCTAGCCTGGCTGACGCAACCCATGTGAATCAAAGTGCAGGGAGAGCTGTGACCACGCTGGTCTGGAAAGGAGGCTGTTTATGCAGTATTTGTGATAGTAATGCTTGTACGAACTCGAACCCACGCCCAGAGAAACACAGCAAGCAGAGGTAGGGGTAAATCCAGAACTTTTACTTAGACGCTTAAAAGAAACAAGACAAGAGCACACTAACAACACATAAGACCAAAGCAATAATACAGGCCAACTGAGGAACCTCAATACCAAGGCAACCAGGTGAACAGAGAAGGTAATTAAACACAGGTGAAACCAATAAGAAATAATCAAGGTAACCTGCAAACTAGAAAACAAGGTAAGAGTGCCCTCCAGCGGTAACCTAAGGAAGCAACACTCAAATAAACAAAACCTGTGACAGTATTCGCTCAGAAATTATTTGATTGGTTCTCTCAACAACAACAACAACAATTATTGGTGGTTGAGGGTTGGTGCTCGAGGGCTGTGCGTATGGATGTTTGAGTGAGAAAGACACAGAGGAGAGCCAACCAGTAAAAGCACAGCCCCCTTCATTATTGACACATTGTGTCGACAACATCAAAGAGCCATTCCAAACTCAGAAGTCAGGAGCTCTTCGAGAGTCACGTATTAGCCAGACTACATGCTCCCTGCCTGCCTGTCAATACGGGTATCGGAAGTGATCGGCCCTTGCATCCACAAACGTGCGTGTGCTTGGCTGTTGAGCGTGTTCCTGTAAGACGTGGTTATGTTAAGGCTAGTGCGAGGAAGCGCTCTTTGAAAAGAGTGATTTGTGCAGCCACCCTGTGTTTATAAGCGCAGACACCCCACTTGTTTTCTTTAAAACGTAAAAGGTGCACGAGTCCAACTCAGCTTCTTTAAGCCTGTTACATTTCAACAGAGATTTTCAACAAGCAAAAATAAAATAAAAATGACCTATCATTGATCAGCCAAAGAGGTTCAGGCCCTCAAAGTTGTCATGTCCACTTCAGTGTAGTGATGGGAAGCTTGATACCGGAGCTGCGATGCTCAGATGCAGCTTTCAAAGAAGTACTGATCTGACACAATGCACCGATGCGCATTGTGAAGCTAGCGACATTAAGGTCAAATGATCATATCGCTAATACAAAAGTAAAAGTCTGCCGGAAATGTTATTATTTGACTGTTACAGGATGTTTTTCTGTTTACAAATCACCAAAATTAAAGTTTAAAGTTGCTCATATTTGAGTAATATAAAAAAAACTGCCTAATGATGAAAATCTTCATGATATGACAATGGATCCTATCAGTAGAGGGTCTGAGGATTACAATCCAACCCCTATACTGGTATCAACTTCTATAGTTCAAATGGTACAGTGAAAAATATGTTCCCGAGACCTATAATATATATATTATATAACTTGATAACTTCTATAGTTTAAACTATACAGTAACAAATAAGCGTAGAGACCTGTAAAAAAGGCCTGTATTGGGAATGTCAGTGGTGACAGTGTTCTTAAAACGATACTAACAGGAGATTGTATGCCAGTGATTAAGCTGATCTTATGTTCATACTGTACCACACAGCTGCAACTTTCGTTGTCTAGGTTCTCTGTTCCTGCCCTCAACTAAATAACAACCTATCAGGAGCATAGGATTACCATAAGGCTGATGGACATAAAATAGTTATTATAAGAACCGTAGTAGGGCTATACTTCCTTCAAACATTTCATCTTAAATGTCAAAATATGTGCCATTTGAAATACTTTGATATAAATTATAGATGAATTAACTCACAATTGACTTGATTTAGTCACACATTTCATATGCACAGTGCAGGGATATACCCCCAATCTGGATAAGAAACATGTGTTTTCCATTCATACAACATGTAGGGTAAATTACCACAGTAGATTTTCTGTGGTAAATGAGGAAATACTTTATTTCAGTTGTATGGAATGATTGTAAAATAGATAAATCCCCATTATCTGCTCAAAAAGTCAGATTCATTTGTTCTGATGATAATATCCACCAGAGAGCGAACATATCTTAAAAGACTTTGACAGCAATCAGGAATACAAGCTGACTACTACATCAGCTTTAAGGAGCGGTAAATTAAGCCGTGTTCACATTGCCAGTTTGAAATAACTCAAATCCTATTTTCATATCTGATTCGAATCTGTTTTTTTCCCCTGCCGTCTGAGCAGCCAAAAAGCACATGGAACTGGCTATTTCAAGCCACATTTTAAACCACCTTTGTGTCTGAACGGTCAAATCTGAGTTAGTTGCCCTTCTTAAATTGTTATTCGGCATATCTTCTCTCTTGCTAACTACTCGGTTGACAGTTTGACAAGAACATGTGGTGGATAACTAGCCTGTTAATAGTTTACAAACAAATTGGTGAATGTGGTAGAAAGCTAAACATCTACCTAGCTAGCTAGTTGACTGCTGTGGCTAGCCAAAACTGACTTGTTTTGAAAGTTGGATCATCTTATCCTTTGAGGCTTTAAAGGTGTTCTTACACTATGATTTTGAACATTCAAAGCAACTGGGAAACATCCATGGCAGGCATTGTTGTCATCTTAGCTTGCTACATAACTTCTGGGTGATAGGAACCAAGAGCACCACCACCAATCAGCCTACACCACCCGAACACATAGACCAGTCATTACTATTACAACTAGTGTAGCCTTGCCAGCAAATGACTGCTATCTGAACACACACAAATTCAATTTGGTAACTTGTAACTTGCTGATTGGACAGTCAGTAGTACAAAAAGGATTTGAAAAACAAAACTGATTTGAGTATTAAGGCCTGCACAAGGCTCCAGTGGTCAATTTGGTTGCAATTGACATCAGATGTGTGGGTGATTTTACAAGTATTTATGGTTGACACCCGTGCGTCAATCTAAGTAGCATAATAAAAAAATCCCCATCAAAATCCATCAGTTTAAGCTAGAGATATCTGGGCATGGGCTTCATCCCAATCCACCGCATCCGCCTATGTCAACCTTCTGCATCTGCGGTGTAAAGTGGCCGAGCTACAGTGGTCTTTGTCAGACCATGAGGCATCCCGTAAATTGGTCTTCTCACGAAAACGTCTGTAGCGGCCGAATGGTTTGGCCTACAAACATATATGGCAAGATGATACTATCATGAACCGTTTCACTCTACAACCCCCACAAGTGTCACGGGATTAACCAGACTACATGCTCCCTGCCTGCCTGTCAATACGGGTATCGGAAGTGATCGGCCCTTGCATCCACAAACGTGCGTGTGCTTGGCTGTTGAGCGTGTTCCTGTAAGACGTGGTTATGTTAAGGCTAGTGCGAGGAAGCGCTCTTTGAAAAGAGTGATTTGTGCAGCCACCCTGTGTTTATAAGCGCAGACACCCCACTTGTTTTCTTTAAAACGTAAAAGGTGCACGAGTCCAACTCAGCTTCTTTAAGCCTGTTACATTTCAACAGAGATTTTCAACAAGCAAAAATAAAATAAAAATGACCTATCATTGATCAGCCAAAGAGGTTCAGGCCCTCAAAGTTGTCATGTCCACTTCAGTGTAGTGATGGGAAGCTTGATACCGGAGCTGCGATGCTCAGATGCAGCTTTCAAAGAAGTACTGATCTGACACAATGCACCGATGCGCATTGTGAAGCTAGCGACATTAAGGTCAAATGATCATATCGCTAATACAAAAGTAAAAGTCTGCCGGAAATGTTATTATTTGACTGTTACAGGATGTTTTTCTGTTTACAAATCAACAAAATTAAAGTTTAAAGTTGCTCATATTTGAGTAATATAAAAAAAACTGCCTAATGATGAAAATCTTCATGATATGACAATGGATCCTATCAGTAGAGGGTCTGAGGATTACAATCCAACCCCTATACTGGTATCAACTTCTATAGTTCAAATGGTACAGTGAAAAATATGTTCCCGAGACCTATAATATATATATTATATAACTTGATAACTTCTATAGTTTAAACTATACAGTAACAAATAAGCGTAGAGACCTGTAAAAAAGGCCTGTATTGGGAATGTCAGTGGTGACAGTGTTCTTAAAATGATACTAACAGGAGATTGTATGCCAGTGATTAAGCTGATCTTATGTTCATACTGTACCACACAGCTGCAACTTTCGTTGTCTAGGTTCTCTGTTCCTGCCCTCAACTAAATAACAACCTATCAGGAGCATAGGATTACCATAAGGCTGATGGACATAAAATAGTTATTATAAGAACCGTAGTAGGGCTATACTTCCTTCAAACATTTCATCTTAAATGTCAAAATATGTGCCATTTGAAATACTTTGATATAAATTATAGATGAATTAACTCACAATTGACTTGATTTAGTCACACATTTCATATGCACAGTGCAGGGATATACCCCCAATCTGGATAAGAAACATGTGTTTTCCATTCATACAACATGTAGGGTAAATTACCACAGTAGATTTTCTGTGGTAAATGAGGAAATACTTTATTTCAGTTGTATGGAATGATTGTAAAATAGATAAATCCCCATTATCTGCTCAAAAAGTCAGATTCATTTGTTCTGATGATAATATCCACCAGAGAGCGAACATATCTTAAAAGACTTTGACAGCAATCAGGAATACAAGCTGACTACTACATCAGCTTTAAGGAGCGGTAAATTAAGCCGTGTTCACATTGCCAGTTTGAAATAACTCAAATCCTATTTTCATATCTGATTCGAATCTGTTTTTTTCCCCTGCCGTCTGAGCAGCCAAAAAGCACATGGAACTGGCTATTTCAAGCCACATTTTAAACCACCTTTGTGTCTGAACGGTCAAATCTGAGTTAGTTGCCCTTCTTAAATTGTTATTCGGCATATCTTCTCTCTTGCTAACTACTCGGTTGACAGTTTGACAAGAACATGTGGTGGATAACTAGCCTGTTAATAGTTTACAAACAAATTGGTGAATGTGGTAGAAAGCTAAACATCTACCTAGCTAGCTAGTTGACTGCTGTGGCTAGCCAAAACTGACTTGTTTTGAAAGTTGGATCATCTTATCCTTTGAGGCTTTAAAGGTGTTCTTACACTATGATTTTGAACATTCAAAGCAACTGGGAAACATCCATGGCAGGCATTGTTGTCATCTTAGCTTGCTACATAACTTCTGGGTGATAGGAACCAAGAGCACCACCACCAATCAGCCTACACCACCCGAACACATAGACCAGTCATTACTATTACAACTAGTGTAGCCTTGCCAGCAAATGACTGCTATCTGAACACACACAAATTCAATTTGGTAACTTGTAACTTGCTGATTGGACAGTCAGTAGTACAAAAAGGATTTGAAAAACCAAACTGATTTGAGTATTAAGGCCTGCACAAGGCTCCAGTGGTCAATTTGGTTGCAATTGACATCAGATGTGTGGGTGATTTTACAAGTATTTATGGTTGACACCCGTGCGTCAATCTAAGTAGCATAATAAAAAAATCCCCATCAAAATCCATCAGTTTAAGCTAGAGATATCTGGGCATGGGCTTCATCCCAATCCACCGCATCCGCCTATGTCAACCTTCTGCATCTGCGGTGTAAAGTGGCCGAGCTACAGTGGTCTTTGTCAGACCATGAGGCATCCCGTAAATTGGTCTTCTCACGAAAATGTCTGTAGCGGCCGAATGGTTTGGCCTGCAAACATATATGGCAAGATGATACTATCATGAACCGTTTCACTCTACAACCCCCACAAGTGTCACGGGACTTGTCTGAAGGTAAACCATACAAATGAATGGAAGTATGGAGGTAGTTTTGTGCCAACAAAATAGGGTTAAATATGTGTCCAAAAAAAACACAAATTTTCTGAGCTTTCCTATATCTCCTAGACATAGGATATGATTTATTTTTTACTGTATTTTTTAAAATGTATGAATGTGTTACATCAAATAGCTAGATGATTCATGGTATGACCACCTTAAAACAATTCCATATGTTAGCTTTTTTTAACGCGAGGAGTATGCAATTGAGATTCTCCCCTTGGTGTCCTGTGGAGTTGTCTTCCTTGTGCTTTAGTAGAGAGTAAAGATGGTGGATAAGTGAAGATAGTTCCCTCAGGCCTTTTACCATTGAAAAAAATGGTCAGTTCCGGTCAATAGCAGCTGGGTCTGGTCTACTTAGTTCATTGACTTTCATTGAACCTGAAAAAAACTACAAAATCCAGCAAGTGGGGTGTCTGGCTTCCTCTTCCGTCTCTGGTCGAGAATGCCTTTGTTATTACAAATGGCCACCACAGCTGTTTCCTGAGCTGCAGCCAGGAATTGTGGGAGGTGGAGTCATTTAGGGTAAGCATGCCAGTGAGGCCAATAAGATAATGATAATGATCATAGGCATTTCTACAAATTTGTTCTGGACAAAAAAGGCCCTTGGCAAGCTTTATTCATGAAAGAAAAACAAAATCCTTATTTACAGGAGGATGTTTTTATTTGATAAGGATTCAGAGAACAATGACTTATGCGATAAGGATAGCA
Organism: Oncorhynchus kisutch; assembly: GCF_002021735.2. Lineage (NCBI taxonomy): Eukaryota > Metazoa > Chordata > Actinopteri > Salmoniformes > Salmonidae > Oncorhynchus > Oncorhynchus kisutch. The sequence goes on along the minus strand of NC_034186.2, from coordinate 52,320,788 downwards.
CAGCAACAATGAATAGCTGATACAGATGTTTTCTGTAATAGAGGGGTTATGAAGAGGTGCAACCAGTCACCCTGACATGAAACTCACCCAAAGATATTATTGTCTATGGCTGATGTTAATGATACTTATAGAGCCAGAGAGAGACAACCCCAGGGGGCTCTCAGAATTCTGGGAACACTAGTGAATTCTGGGAACACTAGTAATTAAAACAGAAAGTGAAAACAAGATTAGTTTGCTCGTTGAAAAGATGAGCCCTGCTGGCTTCCAGTGCTTGGCTTATGATGATGAAGATTTCCTTGTGGCAAAAACCACAACATATATTATCTTGCATTTTAAAGCCTAAATGAGTTGATTGCCTCTGATATACTGACCATGTTGTACAAAAAGACTGCAAAGAACTAGCTGACACCACCAACATGATCAGTTTTATGGCTGTGTTTCTGTGGGACTGACATTTAACCTTATTTCTGCACTAAGGATGGGCCTTATCTTTTTATAAATGAGGATGCGTTTGTGCAGTGTGGGTTTGTTGAAATCGCTCCACAAGACCATTTCTGGTATTTTTTGTATTTCTAAGATGACTGTAAGCTATTAGCCTGGGGCCTCAGTGGAACCCTATCACAAGTTACTGCAGTGAATATATTCTGCCCTTGTTATGAAGATGAGGTGTTCTGTTGATAACCTCAGTTTTCCCGATTATCACTTCTCTGCCTTCTGCCCTGTTGATTTTGAGTGAAACTGAGCGTTTAAGAGATCAAATAATATACTTCTCAGCCGATGATCCATCACTAAAGCTCCACGAAGCCCAGCTATTTGATGGGCTCGTGGATACTGTATCTTAGGGCTATGGTCTCAATAGTAACAGATTGCATGTATGCCATCATTCAGAGCAGATCTCAATGGAGCCACTCTGTCAGTAATTTCCACCAAACTTCTCTCTTTCTTTGGGTTCATCTAACATCCAGCTCACTCAATCCTCTCTTCAGTCTCTCTGAAGTCTTTGTTTGGATCTAAACCCTCACTATAAAAACCCCTAGATGTGGCCATGCAGCCAAAGCATTAGAATGGCTGAACAAAGCGGTGCTCTGTGATTGGTTAGGCTGCCGCTGCCCCTCTGCTTGTGTGGTGGTGCTGCTATTGCGACAGTTCATTCAGTAGCACAGAACACACCTGTGTAATGGATTGTCTGGAGCCTCACTTATCCAGCCCTCTCAACTCAGTGTGGGCTTCAGAGAAACAGCACTGACACTATAAGTATCTGTCCCTAAGACCAATCCAGAAATAGCCCACTTGTCAGGAGTCCAAGCAGGCCCACTTTCACAGGGAGCTGAGTCATCGTAAAGTGCTTGGCTTGTCTAGCAAGGCTGCCCCAAGAGCCAGGAGGAGTCAGTCCAGTCCAAAAGTCCCCAGACCTGACCTAAATCTCTTCTATACCGCTCTGAAATAGGTTGAGTATTAAATATTCACTGAACATCATATTATGTAATTACTTGGCTAATAACTTGACATGGCGGTTTGATCTCAAGTGTTTTTTCTTTCACATATACTGTAATATTTATAGTTGTCTCTCACACATTTCCATAGGATATTTACATTTCGTGTTACAGTATAACATCATATTTTGAGGAGACAGTTTAGTGGTCAAGACAGGAGTGGTCATTTTCTTGGAGAGGGAAGGGTTAAGGCAGTGGGATACTCACAAAAGATCTTTGGAACCAGGGAGGAGATGATTGCAGACCCATGGACATTGTTATTATCCGACTTACAATGTCCTCTAGAGGACAGAAGAGGAAATACATTACACAGAGCTGTTCCGCGGTCTCTCGTCTTTTTATTGTCTGATATTCCACCTGTATATCGAGTCATTTAGCATAACAGATATGCAAAATATGATTGGACAAAGAGCTGTGATACCCTTGTCGGGGTCGTATTTTAGTCATGAAGATGGAGCCAAAAAGTGCCCGCAATGGATGGTCATGGCCACAAGATAAAGTGGTAATGCGGCATTTCGCTCAAACATTCCCAAAGTCATCCCCAATTACAATTTACACATCAGCCAGAGCATTTTGAAATGAGAAAGTAGTGTTTTGGAATGGATAGTAAGACTGATATGGTAGGGTACATTAGCACGTGGGCCCTGGAGGGCAGCAGAGTGCTTTATTTGGATTCTATTCACTGAGAGGAATGTTTAGTTGGAGATACCCCTCCCACAATCACACACATACTGTATGCGTACACGCTTAGATAAAAAGGTGCTATCTGGAACCTTAAGGGTTCTTTGGCTGTCCCCATAGGATAACCGTTTGAACACACTTTTTTTGGTTGCAGGTAGATAGAACCCAAAAGGGTTATCCTATGGGGACAGCCGAAGAACCCTTTTGGAACCACACACACACGCACACACACACACACACACACACACACACACACACACACACACACACACACACACACACACACACACACACACACACACACACACACCAGAAACATCCTCCCTCTCTGTTTTGCAGACCCAGACACAGCGTGCCAGTGCACTTCACACAGGGAGCCACAGGCAGCAGGGGCAATAGCAGCAACAGATGGGCACCAGCTGTTTGATTCAGAGCCTTAAGTACACAGCTACTGAATGACACACACACACACCACACACACACACACACACGAAACATCCTCCCTCTCTGTGTTGCAGACCCAGACACCGCGTGCCAGTGCACTTCACACAGGGAGCCACAGGCAGCAGGGGCAAAAGCAGCAACAGATGGGCACCAGTGCCTTAAGTACACAGCTACTGAATGACACACACACACACACGCATGCACACACACACGCATACATGCATACATGCACACTCATACACATGCATCCCCCCCACACACACGTTTGTGAGCATTGTCCAGGGGTCCTGGAGGGCCAAAGTTCCGGTTCTTTATACCTAGTTAATTGATTGGTCAGAGAGTCCACTTACCTGGTGTCTCAGGTCTGAATCAGTCCATGATTAGATGGAATGAATGAAAGCCAGATAAGAAGTGTGTCTGCCCTCCAGGCCTGAAGTTGAATACCCCTTCGCACAAAAGTAGGTGTTCCCGTGTCACACTCACCATGTACTAGCTACTGCTATTGAGCTTATTGCTATCCAGGGGGATAAACTGAATACGTACTACAGTACACTGACCAGAACAGGTCTCAGTTTGTAAATCGTTAGTCACAGCTTAGGAAATTGATTTATAATGACGGGTATAACTCTGTCTGGTGAAGAACGGTCGGCAAAAACATTTTCACAGGTTTCCTCTCACCGTGCTTCTCCACCTGCATTGCTTGCTGTTTGGGGTTTTAGGCTGGGTTTCTGTACAGCACTTTGAGATATCAGCTGATGTACGAAGGGCTATATAAATAAATTTGATTTGATTTGATTTGAACTAAGGGCCTACAGTACATTCCCCGATCACTCAAGCAACCCAGGTTTAGTGAGGGTGATGGATTCTCGAGGTGTTTTTCTTGACTTTCCCTCACCAACCCAGTACCTTCTGATCCAACCAAAGCAGTTGACTTATTTACCATGTATCACCTGAACTGGGTTCTTAACTTATTTCTAAAACATGACCTTGTGAAAACCAAAGCCCTCCTTTTCTGCATACTGCTAATGCCCCAAATGTTGCTGTTGTCCCCCTGAATGTCATTAGCACTGTGTCTCAGTTACACTACTGTTCCCTCTTATTAGATTGACTTTGAACACAATCTGTCTCGTTAAGTAGATATACAGCATTGCGTAAAGTATTTTTAGGGTGCAATTCATCCGTGCTTAAGGTTCTGCTGTGACCACTGTGTCCTTCATCCCTGTGGGGCTCCTCCTTTGCAGTAAAACCTGACATTAATGATGACAGGACGTCATGGGTCTGACTGGCTGATGTCAACGTCACGGGTCCTACGGTTGCCTTGCGGTCGCAAGTGGTAAAGAGGACTGAGCACGAGCGGGAGGAAAAAGATCCAAATGGAAATGGTATTGTGAGCGTCGGTCGTCCTGTGATTTCACCCTTCAGCCACTGATGTGGTGGGCCCAGTGTGGGTTTAGAGGGCATTCTTCTGGAGCAGGAGTTTCATTGGTCCTTGCTTCCATGTGGTCACACGGGATGCCTTATTGACCACGGTGTATTTGATCTGTCACATCTCACCATGTTACAGGTCAACCCTACTCACTGGCATGCACAACATGAAAAGGAATGTGCAGAGCTAAATCAGAAAAATACGATAGCTTGAAATTAAATCTGGGAAATGTAGTCGCTGTAAAAAATAAAATAAAAAAGACCACAACTGTATAACAATAAAGAATGCCTTTAGTTGTGTATTCTTAAACCTGGTTGTAATCCCATAAACAGGCATGAGGCCTGTACTACGTTTAATATCTAAATTTAGAGGCATCTAATCTGGAGAATCGTTCTCATCATACGCTGACTTTGATGTGACCTCAGACAAAGGTTATGGACCAAACAATAGTAACAGTTTATTCCTGTGGTAGATGCAAAATACTGTTTAACAATACAGCTGCACACACAGTGCATGCGGAAAGTATTCAGACCGCTTCACGTTATCCACGTCGTTACATTACAGCCTTATTCTAAAATGGATAAAATGACTTGTTTCCTCATCAACCTACACACATTACCCCATAATGGCAAAACGAAAACGTTTTTTTTTTAGAAATGTTTGCAAATGGTATAAAAATCAAATCAGAAATACCTTATTTACATAAGTATTCAGACGCTTTGCAATGGAGACTAGAAATTGAGCTCAGGTGCATCCTGTTCCCATTGATCATCCTTGAGATGTTTCTACAACTTGATTGGAGTCCACTTGTGGTCAATTCTATTGATTGGACATGATTTGGAAAGGCACACACCTGTCTATATAACGTCCCACAGTTGACAGTGCATGTAAGAGCACTGTCAAGGGAAGGGAAGGGTAACAAAAAAATGTCTGCAGCATTGCAGGTCCCCATGAACACAGTGGCCTTCATCATTCTTAAATGGAAGAAGTTTGTACCAACATATTTCTGCAGCATTAAAGGTCCCTGTTTTCTGTGCTGTTTGTTCTAACAAGACCAAGGTAATGTTGATTAGAAAGTCTTTACTTAAGCATCACTCGGTAGCATCCATACAGCTCCATTCAGTGCATAGTAAGTAATGCCTAACTTGGCTCGCTAGTCCCAAAGAACACAATGACCTTCATCAATCTTAAATGGAAGAAGTTTGGAACCACCAAGACTCTTCCTAAAGCTTGCCGCCCAGCCAAACTGAGCAATCGGGGGAGAAGGGCCTTGGTCAGGGAGGTGAGGAGGTGGTCATTCTGGCAGAGCTCCAGAGTTGATCTGTGGAGATGGGAGAACTTTCCAGAAGGACAACCATCTATGCAGAACTCCACCAATCAGACAGAAACCACTCCTCAGTAAAAGGCACATGACAGCCCACTTGGAGTTTGCCAAAAGGCACCTAAAGACTCTCAGACCAAGAGAAACAAGAATCTCTGGTCAGATGAAACCAAGACTGAACTCTTTAGCCTGAATGCCAAGCGTCACATCTGGAGGAAACCTGGCACCATCCCTACGGTGAAGCATGGTGGTGGCAGCATCATGCTGGAGGGAGGATGTTTTAATCGGCAGGGACTGGGAGACTAGCCAGGATCAAGAGAAAGATAAACGGATGAAAGTAGAGAGGGAAACTTGATGAAAACCTGCTCCAGAGTGCTCAGGACCTCAGACTTGGGCAAAGGTTCACTGTCCAACAGGACAACGACCCTAAGCACACAGCCAAGACAACGCAGGATTGGCCTCGGGACAAGTCTCTGAATGTCCTTGTGTGGCCCAGCCAGAGCCCAGACTTGAACCTGATCGAAAATCTCTGGGGAGACCTGAAAATAGCTGTGCAGCGAAGCTCCCCATCCAGTCTGACAGAGCTTGAGAGGATCTGCAGAGAAGATTGGGAGAAACTCCCCAAATACAGGTGTACAAAGCTTGTACCGTCACACCCAAGAAGACTCGAGGCTGTAATCACTGACAAAGCTGCTTCAACAAAGTACTGAGTAAAGTACTTATGTAAATGTTATATTTAAATGAGCAACAATTTCTAAATACCTGTTTTTGCTTTCTGACTAGATTGATGAGGGAAAAAAACTATTTAGATAAATGCTGTAACGTAACAAATTTTGGAAAAAGTCAAGGGGTCTCAATACTTTCTGAATGCATTGTAAATTCCCATTTGTAGAGCATGAGGTTACCTACTACAATACGTCCACAAGATGGGGTCACTGGTATGAGCATGTATGAGCATGAACCATAATGCCTGACTCTTGTGGCAGCCAGAAACAGAAAACAATATGACCCCATTATGTGGCGATGGTTCAGTGACCGCAAGTGTTGATATGGCACATATTGTTTCAATTTCTCCGAATTGTTGTTCGAGGCCATGCGATAGGAAACTCAAAACATGTTCTACCCAAGTTTGATCTTGTGGGCTCTTGTGAAACTGGAATTGAACGGTGATTAAGTTTGATGAAGTACAGGCTGTACATGTGAAATGTTGAGTGCCAAAGAACATTTGATGTTTTCTCACTTGATATTACTGGTGATTACAACATGTTTATTTGACATACTGAATAGTTTTGATTCCATTTCTTAAAGGCATTTCAACCAACCCCCCCCAAAACACCACATATTCGGATATACAGTATACTGAGTATACCTAACATTAGAAACACCTTCCTAATATTGAGTTGCACAGGGATGCTGGCCCATATTGACTCCAATGCTGACAGTTGTGTCAAGTTGGCTGGATGTCCTTTGGGTTGTGAACCATTCTTGATACACACACGGGGAAAAACCCAGTAGCGTTGCAGTTCTTGACACAAACCGGGGTGCGTCTGGCACCTACAACCATACCCTGTTCAAAGGAAATTCAATATTTTGTCATCCCCATTCACCATCTGAATGACACACATACACAATACATGTCTCAACTGTCTCTTTAAAAAAATCCTTCCTTAACCATAGCTTTCACCTGGATTCACCTGGTCAGTCTATGTCATGGAAAGAGCAGGTGTTCATAACGTTTTGTATACTTAGTGTATATATTTCTTTGTTGAAAGTATAGATGTTTTCAGTAATATGTGTATGGCGCAACGTTCACTGTGGGCCAAGGTGTATGCAGTCACATTACACAATGTTCTGTTCTCTTGCTGACAAATTCATGGCCATTTAGTAACTCTAACTTCCCAGTCTCCGTGTTGATGTGTGTTGCAGTGGGAGATTGCGTTCTGGTGAGTGTTAGAGGGATATGGCTGTGATTAAAGCAGGCACTAAAGCAAAGGTGGTAATTGAGACCATAAACACTCACTTTCCATTTACCCCTCTAATGAAGCGTTCATGTTTATTTTGAGCGCACAAATTCATCCAAAAATACTGCCGCCACTTAACTCTCCAAGACGTTTTTACCACCCAATAAGATTTGATCAGCGGAACTCGTAACACCTCTCACCTTACCGTTCCTGAACAGTTGCACATACCAGGATGTAAATACACACACAATTCCCCCGTGCATGCAGGCAAACACATGCATGCATTAAAAGGGTCAGCCTCAACCATACATATACACAGAGAGAGAGAGAGAGAGAATCAGACGAAGAAACACTTGGACCTAGAACAGAACATCTGCTGGCTGGGACTGCTCCTTAGTTTTTCACATGGGAAATTGAGACCATAAAACAGAGGTCTTTACAGCAGTGAGGATGAGATACAGTAGCACTGTGGCTCAGAAGGCACGAGGGGTCAAACCCCAGCCATAACTCCTCGGCACAACACTTATTTTCACCCTTTTTCTCTTCTAACATCCAGAACGACTCTCTGTTTTCTCCCTCACTCTCTAGTTCTTCTCTCTCTCTTTTTCCTGTTGGAGGAGGATGGTATCGTAGCTAACAGACGATGGAGCTGTCAAGCGTGGCAGTGCAGAGTTGGTTTACTGCGAATGTGGGACCTGGCTGGCCTTCCTGACACCCAGTGTGTAGCTGACACACAGCCACTGGGGGAGATATAGGGCCTCTGGACAGCACAGGAACTGGAAGCTCATAATCATAAATATTAGGAGGATATTTACTTTGTTGCTTTTCTCATCAGTGCAGAATTGTTTTCCATCAAGACAGAAGAGTAAAAGTCATAGCTTGTTTTATTGAGGCATTCAACTGAAAGCTGTTGGATAGAGCCATAGTTACTGTCACTTTGTGTGACGTTTACTTTAATAACGGACGTGTATTCCCCTGGAAGAATGAAGACATCCAAGATGTCAGAGAGGCTGAGTTAGGGACTTGGCTTGTCAAGTAGAGTTTATGTTCACTGTTTTGACAGAAGCTTTATTATAACTGGAAGTCTTTAACTAAATATCACTTTTTCCTCCTGGCTGCTTAGACTGAAATCTATAAAACATCATCTTTTCTTTTCCCCTTCACCTCCACTCAACCATGACTTTTCAATTTGAACGTGATTCCTTTTGGAGTTGAACCCAGGGCGCCCAGAATCTAGGCACGTTAATTCACGGTAATCCTTTGAAGCTTCGAACCTGGAGAAATCTCACTAAGTGTTCGCCTCGCTGTTCCAACTCTAAATGCTATGTGGCATGGTGGACATTGGGAATGAAACGAATAACACAGGTTGTCAGGTAGGAAGGAGCTGGGCGGCTATGAGGCAAGAGCAATTAGGAAAACTCTGTCCTGCAATTATGCACGACTTCAATAAAATACCTCCAGCACCGCTTTTAAAAGCATTAGTCCAAGGCAAATTAAAAAGTAGAGGGCAATTAAAAGAAATCACTGTATAAATGTTAGCATGTGGATGTTGTTTTTGTGTTTTTTCTCTTCTCTTTAGTTAAAAACAAAGAATGCCCTGGAGGTAGGGTTGCGTAGCTGCTGAATATTACTACGTACATGTGTATTAAATAAGGCGCCATTATAATCAAAACACAAAGTTCATATATTTGTGTTGATTTTTTCACTGAATAACTTCAAGGAAAACAGCTTCAGTAGCAATCATAAGTACAAGGTAATGTATAATCTACAGTACATAAAGGGTGGATATTTTGTGAGCCTTATTCTTATCTGGGGACAGATGATTCTTCCACGTGAGTGCGCCTTGTACTTGTGCTCAGTTTTCACAGTTTAGATAGACCTTTTCCTAATCAAACCTTGAGTTTTCAGAATATCATGTAACAAAAGGCAATAACATACTCTGGACAAAATAAAACAATCCTATATAGGAAATTGATCCCCATATGAGAAGCTCTTACACACGCTCATATATCCAAAACGACTTTCAATCAGTAAATTCAATTTAAGTCTAGAAGTAGGGCCTAATTAAATCCAAACAGATGACCGAATATACACTACATGGCCAAAGGTATGTGGACACCTGCTCGTCTAACATCTCGTTCCAAAATCATGGGCATTACAGGTTCTCGCTTTGGCTCATTTTTTTAAACAGTCTTAACATTCTCTAAACTTTAAGTGCAATTGTCACAACTGTTTTATGGGACATCACAACTCTATTGTATGTCTGGAAAATGTAGTAACTCACCCAAGACATTTAATTCATGCTTCAAAACCTAGTTATTGTGTCAGTAAATTGGCCAATGCCACCAAAATGAAACGTTTTTTTGTCATCGTGTGAGCCGTACTGGTCAAAATGTTTAGATATTTTTTCACCATGGCAGTCAACCCTGGAAATGTTTGTGATGTATAAATGTCAGTTTTGGTCTACTTTTTTGTTGACACTGACTGTTTCCAGTACTATACAAAAAGGGCAGTTTGGTCGAACTGAATGCAATTGTGTATCACACTGAGCTTTTTAGATACCGATTTCAACAGTAGGTAAACGATTACTGTGAAAAGTCAATAATGTACAATACTGTAGTACACAGAAAAAGGATATGCACATTTGTATGTATACAGTACATTTATTTTGTAGCAATGTGCTACATGTAAACATAAAATTCACATTTGCATGACCATTTTTACATATTTCTTACATGTAAAGTCATACAGTGGGGAGAACAGGTATTTGATACACTGCCGATTTTGCAGGTTTTCCTACTTACAAAGAGGTCTGTAATTTTTATCATAGGTACACTTCAACTGTGAGAGACGGAATCTAAAACAAAAATCCAGAAAATCACATTGTATGATTTTTAAGTAATTAATTTGCATTTTATTGCATGACATAAGTATTTGATCACCTACCAACCAGTATGAAATCCGGCTCTCACAAACCAATTTTTCTTTAAGAAGCCCTCCTGTTCTCCACTCATTACCTGTATTAACTGCACCTGTTTGAACTTGTTACCTGTATAAAATAACATATCCACACACTCAATCAAACAGACTCCAACCTCTCCACAATGGCCAGCCCAGAACTACACGGCAGGACCTGGTCAATGACCTGAAGAGAGCTGGGACCACAGTCTCAAAGAAAACCATTAGTAACACACTACGCCGTCATGGATTAAAATCCTGCAGAGCACGCAAGGTCCCCCTGCTCAAGCCAGCGCATGTCCAGGTCCATCTGAAGTTTGCCAATGACCATCTGGATGATCCAGAGGAGGAATGGGAGAAGGTCATGTGGTCTGATGAGACAAAAATAGAGATTTTTGGTCTAAACTCCACTCCCCGTGTTTGGAGGAAGAAAAAGGATGAGTACAACCCCAAGAACACCATCCCACCCGTGAAGTATGGAGGTGGAAACATCATTCTTTGGGGATGCTTTTCTGCAAAGGGGACAGGACGACTGCACCGTATTGAGGGGAGGATGGATGGGGCCATGTATCGCGAGATCTTGGCCAACAACCTCCTTCCCTCAGTAAGAGCATTGAAGATGGGTCGTGGCTGGGTCTTCCAGCATGACAACGACCCGAAACACACAGCCAGGGCAACAAAGGAGTGGCTCCATAAGAAGCATCTCAGGATCCTGGAGTGGCCTAGCCAGTCTCCAGACCTGAACCCAATAGAAAATCTTTGGAGGGAGCTGAAAGTCCGTATTGCCCAGCGACAGCCCCAAAACCTGAAGGATCTGGAGAAGGTCTGTATGGAGGAGTGGGCCAAAATCCCTGCTGCAGTGTGTGCAAACCTGGTCAAGAACTACAGGAAACGTAAGATCTCTGTAATTGCAAACAAAGGTTTCTGTACGAAATATTAAGTTCAGCTTTTCTGATGTATCAAATACTTATTTCATGCAATAAAACGCTAATTAATTACTTAAAAATCATACAATGTGATTTTCTGTATTTTTGTTTTAGATTCCGTCTCTCACATTTGAAGTGTACCTATGATAAAAATTACAGACTTCTGCATGCTTTGTAAGTAGTATCAAATTCTTGTTCTCCCCACTGTATATAGTGAACAGAAAATTTGCCACATGATATCCATGCAAAAAAAAAAAAAAACCTGCGGTAGTTCTGTAAAAAAAAATAAAAAGTGTACACTACAAATTCCCATCTTCTTGGTGGACATCATGTCACTCTTGTTGGTCTGGCCCGAGATTTTCGTTAACATCACGGCTGATGTTTTCCCTTGTGATGCTCCTTGAGTGGCGCAACAATCCCCTGCAATGATCACAAGCAGCATTCATGGCATCTAACAGAGACATCTGATCTTGTGCCCGATAATCATATACTTTCCACCGCCATGCTGAGAAAAACTCTTCTATCAGATTCAGGAATGGGGAGGATGGTGGAAGAAACCACACTGTTATCCTTTCATGCGCAGCAAACCATTCCCTAACAATGTTGGTTCGGTGGAAGCTGACATTATCCCACACAATGACATCATTTGACAAATATAACTAAACCTCTTTCGTGTTCTGGTATTAGGTCTCCGTAAAGTGTATTGAGGAAGGCCAGGAGAAGTTGAGTGTTATAGTGCCCAATGTGTGGAATATGTGTGCTCACACCATTTTCAGAAATGGCAGCACACATTGTAATATTGCCCCCATGTTGGCCTGGTGTGCCAATTGTGACTCGGCGTCCAATGAGATTGTTGCCATGTCTCCTGCCTTTGGCCAGATTGAACCCAGCCTCGTCCACAAAAACAAGAATGTGGGTCATTTCATGTCCTTCCAGCTCCATTATTCTCTATATAGTAACACAGAAACAAAATATAAAGATAGTTTTATATAGCCTATTCTAGAATCAGAGAGTATAGTAAAGTAGAAGTGTTTTCTGTTCTTATGGGTATCTACAACTTCAAGAAGTACATACAGGCATCATTGAAGTACAGTAAAACTCCCTGTACAATATACTACGCGCACACCAATGGTTTACCTGAACATACTGCTACCGCAGCTCCTACCTAAGGAACGGACATGGAACGAGACATGAACAGCGTCAGCATACAAAAAAACAAAGACAAAAAACAATCAATGCATAAGCATTGTCCTACCTGAACATAATGCTACCGCAGCTCCTACCTGGACATACTGCTACCGCAGCTCCTACCTGGACATACTGCTAGCGCAGCTCCTACATAAGGAACGGACATGGAACGAGACATGAACAGCGTCAGCATACAAGAAAACAAAGACAAAAAACAATCAATGCATCAGCATTGTCCTACCTGGACATACTGCTACCGCAGCTCCTACCTGGACATACTGGTACCGCAGCTCCTACCTGGACATACTACTACCGCAGAATCTACCTGGACATACGGCTACCGCAGCTCCTACCTGGACATACGGCTACCGCAGCTCCTACCTGAACATACTGCTCCCGCAGCTCCTACCTGGACATACTGGTACCGCAGCTCCTACCTGGACATACTGCTACCGCAGCTCCTACCTGGACATACTGCTACCGCAGCTCCTACCTGGACATACTGCTACCGCAGCACCTACCTGGACATACTGGTACCGCAGCTCCTACCTGGACATTTAGGTACCGCCGCTCCTACCTGGACATACTGGTACCGCACCTCCTACCTAGACATACTGCTACCGCAGCTCCTACCTGGACATACTGGTACCGCAGCTCCTACCTGGACATACTGGTGCCGCAGCTCCTACCTGGACATACTGGTACCGTAGCTCCTACCTGGACATACTGGTACCGCAGCTCCTACCTGGACATACTGCTACCGCAGCTCCTACCTGGACATACTGGTACCGCAGCTCCTACCTGGACATACTGCTACCGCAGCTCCTACCTGGACATACTGCTACCGCAGCTCCTACCTGGACATACTGCTACCGCAGCTCCTACCTGGACATACTGCTACCGCAGCTCCTACCTGGACATACTGCTACCGCAGCTCCTACCTGGACATACTGGTACCGCAGCTCCTACCTGGACATACTGGTACCGCAGCTCCTACCTGGACATTTTGGTACCGCCGCTCCTACCTGGACATACTGCTACCGCAGCTCCTACCTAGACATACTGCTACTGCAGCTCCTACCTGGACATACTGGTACCGCAGCTCCTACCTGGACATACTGGTACCGCAGCTCCTACTTGGACATACTGGTGCCGCAGCTCCTACCTGGAAATACTGGTACCGCAGCTCCTACCTGGACATACTGGTACCGCAGCTCCTACCTGGACATACTGCTACCGCAGCTCCTACCTGGACATACTGGTACCGCAGCTCCTACCTGGACATACTACTACCGCAGATTCTACCTGGACATACGGCTATCGCAGCTCCTACCTGGACATACGGCTACCGCAGCTCCTACCTGAACATACTGCTCCCGCAGCTCCTACCTGGACATACTGGTACCGCAGCTCCTACCTGGACATACTGGTACCGCAGCTCCTACCTGGACATACTGGTACCGCAGCTCCTACCTGGACATACTGGTAACGCAGCTCCTACCTGGACATACTGGTACCGCAGCTCCTACCTGGACATACTGCTACCGCAGCTCCTACCTGGACATACTGCTACCGCATCTCCTACCTGGACATACTGGTACCGCAGCTCCTACCTGGACATACTGCTACCGCAGCTCCTACCTGGACATACTGCTACCGCAGCACCTACCTGGACATACTGGTACCGCAGCTCCTACCTGGACATTTAGGTACCGCCGCTCCTACCTGGACATACTGGTACCGCACCTCCTACCTAGACATACTGCTACCGCAGCTCCTACCTGGACATACTGGTACCGCAGCTCCTACCTGGACATACTGGTGCCGCAGCTCCTACCTGGACATACTGGTACCGTAGCTCCTACCTGGACATACTGGTACCGCAGCTCCTACCTGGACATACTGCTACCGCAGCTCCTACCTGGACATACTGGTACCGCAGCTCCTACCTGGACATACTGCTACCGCAGCTCCTACCTGGACATACTGCTACCGCAGCTCCTACCTGGACATACTGCTACCGCAGCTCCTACCTGGACATACTGCTACCGCAGCTCCTACCTGGACATACTGCTACCGCAGCTCCTACCTGGACATACTGCTACCGCAGCTCCTACCTGGACATACTGGTACCGCAGCTCCTACCTGGACATTTTGGTACCGCCGCTCCTACCTGGACATACTGCTACCGCAGCTCCTACCTAGACATACTGCTACTGCAGCTCCTACCTGGACATACTGGTACCGCAGCTCCTACCTGGACATACTGGTACCGCAGCTCCTACTTGGACATACTGGTGCCGCAGCTCCTACCTGGAAATACTGGTACCGCAGCTCCTACCTGGACATACTGGTACCGCAGCTCCTACCTGGACATACTGCTACCGCAGCTCCTACCTGGACATACTGGTACCGCAGCTCCTACCTGGACATACTACTACCGCAGATTCTACCTGGACATACGGCTATCGCAGCTCCTACCTGGACATACGGCTACCGCAGCTCCTACCTGAACATACTGCTCCCGCAGCTCCTACCTGGACATACTGGTACCGCAGCTCCTACCTGGACATACTGGTACCGCAGCTCCTACCTGGACATACTGGTACCGCAGCTCCTACCTGGACATACTGGTAACGCAGCTCCTACCTGGACATACTGGTACCGCAGCTCCTACCTGGACATACTGCTACCGCAGCTCCTACCTGGACATACTGCTACCGCATCTCCTACCTGGACATACTGGTACCGCAGCTCCTACCTGGACATACTGGTACCGCAGCTCCTACCTAGACATACTGCTACCGCAGATTCTACCTGGACATACGGCTACCGCAGCTCCTACCTGAACATACTGGTACCGCAGCACCCTACCTGGACATACTGCTACCGCAGCTCCTACCTGGACATACTGCTACCGCAGCTCCTACCTGGACATACTGCTACCGCAGCTCCTACCTGGACATACTGCTACCGCAGCTCCTACCTGGACATACTGCTACCGCAGAACCTACCTGGACATACTGCTACCGCAGCTCCTACCTGGACATACTGCTACCGCAGCTCCTACCTGGACATACTGCTACCACAGCTCCTACCTGGACATACTGCTACCGCATCTCCTACCTGGACATACGGCTACCGCAGCTCCTACCTGGACATACTGCTACCGCAGCTCCTACCTGGACATACTGCTACCGCAGCTCCTACCTGGACATACTGCTACCGCAGCTCCTACCTGGACATACTGCTACCGCAGCTCCTACCTGGACATACTGCTACCGCAGCTCCTACCTGGACATACTGGTACCGCAGCTCCTACTTGGACATACTGGTGCCGCAGCTCCTACCTGGACATACTGGTACCGCAGCTCCTACCTGGACATACTGCTCCCGCAGCTCCTACCTGGACATACTGGTACCGCAGCTCCTACCTGGACATACTGGTACCGCAGCTCCTACCTGGACATACTGGTACCTCAGCTCCTACCTGGACATACTAGTACCGCAGCTCCTACCTGGACATACTGCTACCGCAGCTCCTACCTGGACATACTGCTAGCGCAGCTCCTACCTGGACATACTGATACCGTAGCTCCTACCTGGACATACTGCTACCGCAGCTCTTACCTGGACATACTGGTACCCGCAGCTCCTACCTAGACATACTGCTACCGCAGATTCTACCTGGACATACGGCTACCGCAGCTCCTACCTGAACATACAGGTACCGCAGCACCCTACCTGGACATACTGCTACCGCAGCTCCTACCTGGACATACTGGTACCGCAGCTCCTACCTGGACATACTGCTACCGCAGCTCCTACCTGGACATACTGCTACTGCAGCTCCTACCTGGACATACTGGTACCGCAGCTCCTACCTGGACATACTGCTACCACAGCTCCTACCTGGACATACTGCTACCGCAGAACCTACCTGGACATACTGCTACCGCAGCTCCTACCTGAACATACTGCTACCGCAGCTCCTACCTGGACATACTGGTACCGCAGGCCCTACCTGGACATACTGCTACCGCAGCTCCTACCTGGACATACTCCTACCGCAGCTCCTACCTGGACATACTGCTACCGCAGCTCCTACCTGGAAATACTGCTACCGCAGCTCCTACCTGGACATACTGCTACCGCAGCTCCAACCTGGACATACTGGTACCGCAGCTCCTACCTGGACATACTGGTACCGCAGCTCCTACCTGGACATTTAGGTACCGCCGCTCCTACCTGGACATACTGGTACCGCAGCTCCTACCTAGACATACTGCTACCGCAGCTCCTACCTGGACATACTGGTACCGCAACTCCTACCTGGACATACTGGTACCGCAGCTCCTACTTGGACATACTGGTGCCGCAGCTCCTACCTGGACATACTGGTACCGCAGCTCCTACCTGGACAAACTGGTACCGCAGCTACTACCTGGACATACTGCTACCGCAGCTCCTACCTGGACATACTGGTACCGCAGCTCCTACCTGAACATACTACTACCGCAGATTCTACCTGGACATACGGCTATCGCAGCTCCTACCTGGACTTACGGCTACCGCAGCTCCTACCTGAACATACTGCTCCCGCAGCTCCTACCTGGACATACTGGTACCGCAGCTCCTACCTGGACATACTGGTACCACAGCTCCTACCTGGACATACTGGTACCGCAGCTCCTACCTGGACATACTGGTACCGCAGCTCCTACCTGGACATACTGCTACCGCAGCTCCTACCTGGACATACTGCTACCGCATCTCCTACCTGGACATACTGGTACCGCAGCTCCTACCTGGACATACTGGTACCGCAGCTCCTACCTAGACATACTGCTACCGCAGATTCTACCTGGACATACGGCTACCGCAGCTCCTACCTGAACATACTGGTACCGCAGCACCCTACCTGGACATACTGGTACCTCAGCTCCTACCTGGACATACTAGTACCGCAGCTCCTACCTGGACATACTGCTACCGCAGCTCCTACCTGGACATACTGCTAGCGCAGCTCCTACCTGGACATACTGATACCTTAGCTCCTACCTGGACATACTGCTACCGCAGCTCTTACCTGGACATACTGGTACCGCAGCTCCTACCTAGACATACTGCTACCGCAGATTCTACCTGGACATACGGCTACCGCAGCTCCTACCTGAACATACAGGTACCGCAGCACCCTACCTGGACATACTGCTACCGCAGCTCCTACCTGGACATACTGGTACCGCAGCTCCTACCTGGACATACTGCTACCGCAGCTCCTACCTGGACATACTGCTACTGCAGCTCCTACCTGGACATACTGGTACCGCAGCTCCTACCTGGACATACTGCTACCACAGCTCCTACCTGGACATACTGCTACCGCAGAACCTACCTGGACATACTGCTACCGCAGCTCCTACCTGAACATACTGCTACCGCAGCTCCTACCTGGACATACTGGTACCGCAGGCCCTACCTGGACATACTGCTACCGCAGCTCCTACCTGGACATACTCCTACCGCAGCTCCTACCTGGACATACTGCTACCGCAGCTCCTACCTGGAAATACTGCTACCGCAGCTCCTACCTGGACATACTGCTACCGCAGCTCCAACCTGGACATACTGGTACCGCAGCTCCTACCTGGACATACTGGTACCGCAGCTCCTACCTGGACATTTAGGTACCGCCGCTCCTACCTGGACATACTGGTACCGCAGCTCCTACCTAGACATACTGCTACCGCAGCTCCTACCTGGACATACTGGTACCGCAACTCCTACCTGGACATACTGGTACCGCAGCTCCTACTTGGACATACTGGTGCCGCAGCTCCTACCTGGACATACTGGTACCGCAGCTCCTACCTGGACAAACTGGTACCGCAGCTACTACCTGGACATACTGCTACCGCAGCTCCTACCTGGACATACTGGTACCGCAGCTCCTACCTGAACATACTACTACCGCAGATTCTACCTGGACATACGGCTATCGCAGCTCCTACCTGGACTTACGGCTACCGCAGCTCCTACCTGAACATACTGCTCCCGCAGCTCCTACCTGGACATACTGGTACCGCAGCTCCTACCTGGACATACTGGTACCACAGCTCCTACCTGGACATACTGGTACCGCAGCTCCTACCTGGACATACTGGTACCGCAGCTCCTACCTGGACATACTGCTACCGCAGCTCCTACCTGGACATACTGCTACCGCATCTCCTACCTGGACATACTGGTACCGCAGCTCCTACCTGGACATACTGGTACCGCAGCTCCTACCTAGACATACTGCTACCGCAGATTCTACCTGGACATACGGCTACCGCAGCTCCTACCTGAACATACTGGTACCGCAGCACCCTACCTGGACATACTGCTACCGCAGCTCATATCTGGACATACTGCTACCGCAGCTCCTACCTGGACATACTGCTACCGCAGCACCTACCTGGACATACTGGTACCGCAGCTCCTACCTGGACATTTAGGTACCGCCGCTCCTACCTGGACATACTGGTACCGCAGCTCCTACCTAGACATACTGCTACCGCATCTCCTACCTGGACATACTGGTACCGCAGCTCCTACCTGGACATACTGGTACCGCAGCTACTACTTAGACATACTGGTGCCGCAGCTCCTACCTGGACATACTGGTACCGCAGCTCCTACCTGGACATACTGGTACCGCAGCTCCTACCTGGACATACTGCTACCGCAGCTCCTGCCTGGACATACTGGTACCGCAGCTCCTACCTGGACATACTGCTACCGCAGCTCCTACCTGGACATACTGCTACCGCAGCTCCTACCTGGACATACTGCTACCGCAGCTCCTACCTGGACATACTGGTACCCGCAG
Source organism: Oncorhynchus kisutch (assembly GCF_002021735.2). Lineage (NCBI taxonomy): Eukaryota > Metazoa > Chordata > Actinopteri > Salmoniformes > Salmonidae > Oncorhynchus > Oncorhynchus kisutch. The sequence continues at coordinate 52,301,513 of NC_034186.2, read as the reverse complement.
CACCCTACCTGGACATACGGCTACCGCAGCTCCTACCTGAACATACTGGTACCGCAGCACCCTACCTGGACATACTGCTACCGCAGCTCCTACCTGGACATACTGCTACCGCAGCTCCTACCTGGACATACTGCTACCGCAGCTCCTACCTGGACATACTGCTACCGCAGCTCCTACCTGGACATACTGCTACCGCAGAACCTACCTGGACATACTGCTACCGCAGCTCCTACCTGGACATACTGCTACCGCAGCTCCTACCTGGACATACTGCTACCACAGCTCCTACCTGGACATACTGCTACCGCATCTCCTACCTGGACATACGGCTACCGCAGCTCCTACCTGGACATACTGCTACCGCAGCTCCTACCTGGACATACTGCTACCGCAGCTCCTACCTGGACATACTGCTACCGCAGCTCCTACCTGGACATACTGCTACCGCAGCTCCTACCTGGACATACTGGTACCGCAGCTCCTACCTGGACATACTGGTACCGCAGCTCCTACCTGGACATACTGGTACCTCAGCTCCTACCTGGACATACTAGTACCGCAGCTCCTACCTGGACATACTGCTACCGCAGCTCCTACCTGACATTACTGCTAGCGCAGCTCCTACCTGGACATACTGATACCGTAGCTCCTACCTGGACATACTGCTACCGCCAGCTCTTACCTGGGACATAATGGTACGCAGCTCCTACCTAGACATACTGCTACCGCAGCTACCTACCTGGACATACGGCTACCGCAGCTCCTACCTGAACATACAGGTACCGCAGCACCCTACTGGACATTACTGCTAGCTACGCAGCTCCTACTCTGGACATACGGCTACCCGCAGCTCCTACCTGAACATACTGCTTCCCGCAGCTCCTACTGGACATACTGGTACCGCAGCTCCTACCTTGGACATACTGGTACCGCAGCTCCTACTCTGGACATACTGGTACGCAGCTCCTACCTGGACATACTGCTTATCCGCAGAGCTCCTACCTGGACATACTGCTACTGCAGCTCCTACCTGGACATACTGGTACCGCAGCTCCTACTGGACATACTGCTACCACAGCTCCTACCTGGACATACTGCTACCGCAAGAACCTACCCTGGACATACTGCTACCGCAGCTCCTACCTGAACATACTGCTACCGCAGCTCCTACCTGGACATATATGTGTACCGCAGGCCCCTACCTGGAATACTGCTACCGCAGCTCCTACCTGGACATACTCCTACCGCAGCTCCTACCTGGACATACTGCTACCGCAGCTCCTACCTGGAAATACTACTACCGAGCTAGCCCTACCATGGACATACTGCTACCGTGCAGCTCCAACAGTGGACATACTGGGTACCACCTGACAGGCAGCTCGTACCTGGACACTCACTGGTACCCCGCAGCTCCTACCTGGACATTTGGTACCGCAGCTCCTACCTGGACATACTGGTACCGCAGCTCCTACCTGGACATACTGCTACCGCAGCTCCTACCTGGACATACTGGTACCGCAGCTCCTACCTGGACATACTGGTACCGCAGCTCCTACCTGGACATACTGGTACCGCAGCTCCTACCTGGACATACTGGTACCGCAGCTCCTACCTGGACATACTGCTACCGCAGCTCCTACCTGGACATACTGCTACCGCAGCTCCTACCTGGACATACTGGTACCGCAGCTCCTACCTGGACATACTGCTACCGCAGCTTCTACCTGGACATACGGCTACCGCAGCTCCTACCTGGACATACGGCTACCGCAGCTCCTACCTGGACATACTGCTACCGCAGCTCCTACCTGGACATACTGGTACCGCAGCTCCTACCTGGACATACTGGTACCGCAGCTCCTACCTGGACATACTGGTACCGCAGCTCCTACCTGGACATACTGGTACCGCAGCTCCTACCTGGACATACTGCTACCGCAGCTCCTACCTGGACATACTGGTACCGCAGCTCCTACCTGGACATACTGGTACCGCAGCTCCTACCTGGACATACTGGTACCGCAGCTCCTACCTAGACATACTGCTACCGCAGCTCCTACCTGGACATACTGCTACCGCAGCTCCTACCTGGACATACTGCTACCGCAGCACCTACCTGGACATACTGCTACCGCAGCTCCTACTGGACATACTGGTACCGCAGCTCCTACCTGGACATACTGCTACCGCAGCTCCTACCTGGACATACTGCTACCGCAGCTCCTACCTGGACATACTGCTACCGCAGCTCCTACCTGGACATACTGCTACCGCAGCTCCTACCTGGACATACTGCTACCGCAGAACCTACCTGGACATACTGCTACCACAGCTCCTACCTGGACATACTGGTACCGCAGCTCCTACCTGGACATACTGGTACCGCAGCTCCTACTTGGACATACTGGTGCCGCAGCTCCTACCTGGACATACTGGTACCGCAGCTCCTACCTGGACATACTGGTACCGCAGCTCCTACCTGGACATACTGCTACCGCAGCTCCTACCTGGACATACTGGTACCGCAGCTCCTACCTGGACATACTGCTACCGCAGATTCTACCTGGACATACGGCTACCGCAGCTCCTACCTGGACATACTGGTACCGCAGCACCCTACCTGGACATACTGCTACCGCAGCTCCTACCTGGACATACTGCTACCGCAGCTCCTACCTGGACATACTGCTACCGCAGCTCCTACCTGGACATACTGCTACCGCAGCTCCTACCTGGACATACTGCTACCGCAGCTCCTACCTGGACATACTGCTACCGCAGCTCCTACCTGGACATACTGCTACCGCAGCTCCTACCTGGACATACTGCTACCGCAGCTCCTACCTGGACATACTGCTACCGCAGCTCCTACCTGGACATACTGCTACCGCAGCTCCTACCTGGACATACTGCTACCGCAGCTCCTACCTGGACATACTGCTACCGCAGCTCCTACCTGGACATACTGCTACCGCAGCTCCTACCTGGACATACTGCTACCGCAGCTCCTACCTGGACATACTGCTACCGCAGCTCCTACCTGGACATACTGCTACCGCAGCTCCTACCTGGACATACTGCTACCGCAGCTCCTACCTGGACATACTGCTACCGCAGCTCCTACCTGGACATACTGCTACCGCAGCTCCTACCTGGACATACTGCTACCGCAGCTCCTACCTGGACATACTGCTACCGCAGCTCCTACCTGGACATACTGCTACCGCAGCTCCTACCTGGACATACTGCTACCGCAGCTCCTACCTGGACATACTGCTACCGCAGCTCCTACCTGGACATACTGCTACCGCAGCTCCTACCTGGACATACTGCTACCGCAGCTCCTACCTGGACATACGGCTACCGCAGCTCCTACCTGGACATACTGCTACCGCAGCTCCTACCTGGACATACTGGTACCGCAGCTCCTACCTGGACATTTAGGTACCGCAGCTCCTACCTGGACATACTGGTACCGCAGCTCCTACCTGGACATACTGCTACCGCAGCTCCTACCTGGACATACTGGTACCGCAGCTCCTACCTGGACATACTGGTACCGCAGCTCCTACCTGGACATACTGGTGCCGCAGCTCCTACCTGGAATACTGGTACCGCAGCTCCTACCTGGACATACTGGTACCGCAGCTCCTACCTGGACATACTGCTACCGCAGCTCCTACCTGGACATACTGGTACCGCAGCTCCTACCTGGACATACTACTACCGCAGATTCTACCTGGACATACGGCTATCGCAGCTCCTACCTGGACATACGGCTACCGCAGCTCCTACCTGAACATACTGCTACCCGCAGCTCCTACCTGGACATACTGGTACCGCAGCTCCTACCTGGACATACTGGTACCGCAGCTCCTACCTGGACATACTGGTACCGCAGCTCCTACCTGGACATACTGGTACCGCAGCTCCTACCTGGACATACTGCTACCGCAGCTCCTACCTGGACATACTGCTACCGCAGCTCCTACCTGGACATACTGCTACCGCAGCTCCTACCTGGACATACTGCTACCGCAGCTCCTACCTGGACATACTGGTACCGCAGCTCCTACCTGGACATACTGCTACCGCAGCTCCTACCTGGACATACTGCTACTGCAGCTCCTACCTGGACATACTGCTACCGCAGCTCCTACCTGGACATACTGCTACCGCAGCTCCTACCTGGACATACTGCTACCGCAGAACCTACCTGGACATACTGCTACCGCAGCTCCTACCTGGACATACTGGTACCGCAGCTCCTACCTGGACATACTGGTACCGCAGCTCCTACTTGAACATACTGGTACCGCAGCTCCTACCTGGACATACTGGTACCGCAGCTCCTACCTGGACATACTGGTACCGCAGCTCCTACCTGGACATACTGCTACCGCAGCTCCTACCTGGACATACTGGTACCGCAGCTCCTACCTGGACATACTGCTACCGCAGATCCTACCTGGACATACGGCTACCGCAGCTCCTACCTGAACATACTGGTACCGCAGCTCCTACCTGGACATACTGCTACCGCAGCTCCTACCTGGACATACTGCTACCGCAGCTTCTACCTGGACATACTGCTACCGCAGCTCCTACCTGGACATACTGCTACCGCAGCTCCTACCTGGACATACTGCTACCGCAGCTCCTACCTGGACATACTGCTACCGCAGCTCCTACCTGGACATACTGCTACCGCAGCTCCTACCTGGACATACTGCTACCGCAGCTCCTACCTGGACATACTGCTACCGCAGCTCCTACCTGGACATACTGCTACCGCAGCTCCTACCTGGACATACTGCTACCGCAGCTCCTACCTGGACATACTGCTACCGCAGCTCCTACCTGGACATACTGCTACCGCAGCTCCTACCTGGACATACTGGTACCGCAGCTCCTACCTGGACATACTGCTACCGCAGCTCCTACCTGGACATACGGCTACCGCAGCTCCTACCTGGACATACTGGTACCGCAGCTCCTACCTGGACATACTGGTACCGCAGCTCCTACCTGGACATAGGTACCGCAGCTCCTACCTGGACATACTGGTACCGCAGCTCCTACCTGGACATACTGCTACCGCAGCTCCTACCTGGACATACTGGTACCGCAGCTCCTACCTGGACATACTGGTACCGCAGCTCCTACCTGGACATACTGGTACCGCAGCTCCTACCTGGACATACTGCTACCGCAGCTCCTACCTGGACATACTGCTACCGCAGCTCCTACCTGGACATACTGGTACCGCAGCTCCTACCTGGACATACTGGTACCGCAGCTCCTACCTGGACATACTGGTACCGCAGCTCCTACCTGGACATACTGCTACCGCAGCTCCTACCTGGACATACTGGTACCGCAGCTCCTACCTGGACATACTGCTACCGCAGCTCCTACCTGGACATACTGCTACCGCAGCTCCTACCTGGACATACTGCTACCGCAGCTCCTACCTGGACATACTGCTACCGCAGCTCCTACCTGGACATACTGCTACCGCAGCTCCTACCTGGACATACTGCTACCGCAGCTCCTACCTGGACATACTGTACCGCAGCTCCTACCTGGACATACTGGTACCGCAGCTCCTACCTGGACATACTGCTACCGCAGCTCCTACCTGGACATACTGCTACCGCAGCTCCTACCTGGACATACTGCTACCGCAGCTCCTACCTGGACATACTGCTACCGCAGCTCCTACCTGGACATACTGCTACCGCAGCTCCTACCTGGACATACTGCTACCGCAGCTCCTACCTGGACATACTGCTACCGCAGCTCCTACCTGGACATACTGCTACCGCAGCTCCTACCTGGACATACTGCTACCGCAGCTCCTACCTGGACATACTGCTACCGCAGCTCCTACCTGGACATACTGCTACCGCAGCTCCTACCTGGACATACTGCTACCGCAGCTCCTACCTGGACATACTGCTACCGCAGCTCCTACCTGGACATACTGCTACCGCAGCTCCTACCTGGACATACTGCTACCGCAGCTCCTACCTGGACATACTGCTACCGCAGCTCCTACCTGGACATACTGCTACCGCAGCTCCTACCTGGACATACTGCTACCGCAGCTCCTACCTGGACATACTGCTACCGCAGCTCCTACCTGGACATACTGCTACCGCAGCTCCTACCTGGACATACTGCTACCGCAGCTCCTACCTGGACATACTGGTACCGCAGCTCCTACCTGGACATACTGCTACCGCAGCTCCTACCTGGACATACTGCTACCGCAGCTCCTACCTGGACATACTGGTACCGCAGCTCCTACCTGGACATACTGGTGCCGCAGTTCCTACCTGGACATACTGGTACCGCAGCTCCTACCTGGACATACTGGTACCGCAGCTCCTACCTGGACATACTGCTACCGCAGCTCCTACCTGGACATACTGGTACCGCAGCTCCTACCTGGACATACTACTACCGCAGATTCTACCTGGACATACGGCTACCGCAGCTCCTACCTGGACATACGGCTACCGCAGCTCCTACCTGAACATACTGCTCCCGCAGCTCCTACCTGGACATACTGGTACCGCAGCTCCTACCTGGACATACTGGTACCGCAGCTCCTACCTGGACATACTGGTACCGCAGCTCCTACCTGGACATACTGGTACCGCAGCTCCTACCTGGACATACTGCTACCGCAGCTCCTACCTGGACATACTGCTAGCGCAGCTCCTACCTGGACATACTGGTACCGCAGCTCCTACCTGGACATACTGGTACCGCAGCTCCTACCTGGACATACTGGTACCGCAGCTCCTACCTAGACATACTGCTACCGCAGATTCTACCTGGACATACGGCTACCGCAGCTCCTACCTGAACATACTGGTACCGCAGCACCCTACCTGGACATACTGCTACCGCAGCTCCTACCTGGACATACTGGTACCGCAGCTCCTACCTGGACATACTGCTACCGCAGCTCCTACCTGGACATACTGCTACCGCAGCTCCTACCTGGACATACTGCTACCGCAGCTCCTACCTGGACATACTGCTACCGCAGCTCCTACCTGGACATACTGCTACCGCAGCTCCTACCTGGACATACTGCTACCGCAGCTCCTACCTGGACGTACTGCTACCGCAGCTCCTACCTGGACATACTGCTACCGCAGCTCCTACCTGGACATACTGGTACCGCAGCTCCTACCTGGACATACTGGTACCGCAGCTCCTACCTAGACATACTGCTACCGCAGATTCTACCTGGACATACGGCTACCGCAGCTCCTACCTGAACATACTGGTACCGCAGCTCCTACCTGGACATACTGGTACCGCAGCTCCTACCTGGACATTTAGGTACCGCCGCTCCTACCTGGACATACTGGTACCGCAGCTCCTACCTAGACATACTGCTACCGCATCTCCTACCTGGACATACTGGTGCCGCAGTTCCTACCTGGACATACTGGTACCGCAGCTCCTACCTGGACATACTGGTACCGCAGCTCTACCTGGACATACTGCTTACCGCAGCTCCTACCTGGATATACTGGTACCGCAGCTCCTACCTGGACATACTACTACCGCAGATTCTACCTGGACATACGGCTAACCGCAGCTCCCTACCTGGACATACGGCTACCGCAGCTCCTACCTGAACATACTGCTCCCGCAGCTCCTACCTGGACATACTGGTACCGCAGCTCCTACCTGGACATACTGGTACCGCAGCTCCTACCTGGACATTACTGGTACCTCAGCTCCTACCTGGACATACTGGTACCGCAGCTCCTACCTGGACATACTGCTACCGCAAGCTCCTACCTGGACATACTGCTAGCGCAGCTCCTACCTGGACATACTGGTACCGCAGCTCCTACCTGGACATACTGGTACCGGCAGCTCCTACCTGGACATACTGGTACCGGAGCTCCTACCTAGACATACTGCTACCGCAGATTCTACCTGGACATACGGCTACCGCAGCTCCTACCTGAACATACTGTACCGCAGCACCCTACCTGGACATACTGCTACCGCAGCTCCTACGTGACATACTGGTACCGCAGCTCCTACCTGGACATACTGCTACCGCAGCTCCTACCTGGACATACTGCTACTGCCAGCTCATACCTGGACATACTGCTACCGCAGATCCTACCTGGACATACTGCTACCGCAGCTCCTACCTGGACATACTGCTACCGCAGAACCTACCTGGACATACTGCTACCACAGCTCCTACCTGGACATACTGCTACCGCAGCTCCTACCTGGACATACTGGCCACCGCAGCTCCTACTTGGACATACTGGTGCCGCAGCTCCTACCTGGACATACTGGTACCGCAGCTCCTACCTGACATACTGACCGCAGCTCCTACCTGGACATACTGCTACCGCAGCTCCTACCTGGACATACTGGTACCGCAGCTCCTGCCTGGACATACTACTACCGCAGATTCTACCTGGACATACGGCTATCGCCAGCTCCTACCTGGACATACGGCTACCGCCAGCTCCTACCTGAACATACTCTCCCGCAGTCCTACCGGACATACTGGTACCGCAGCTCCTACCTGGACATAGCTGGTACCGCAGCCTCTACCTGGACATACTGGTACCGCAGCTCCTACCTGGACATACTGGTACCGCAGCTCCTACCTGGACATACTGCTACCGCATCTCCTACCTGGGACACACTGGTACGCAGCTCCTACCTGGACATACTGCTACTGCAGCTCCTACCTGGACAGACTGCTACCGCAGCTCCTACCTGGACATACTACTACCGCAGCTCCTACCTGAACATACTGGTACCGGCAGCACCCTACCTGGACATACTGCTACCGCAGCTCCTACCTGGACATACTGCTACCGCAGCTCCTACCTGACATACTGCTACCGCAGCTCCTACCTGGACATACTGCTACCGCAGCTCCTACCTGGACATACTGCTACCGCAGAGCCTACCTGGACATACTGCTACCGCAGCTCCTACCTGGACATACTGCTACCGCAGCTCCTACCTGGACATACTGCTACCACAGCTCCTACCTGGACATACTGCTACCACATCTCCTACCTGGACATACTGCTACCGCAGCTCCTACCTGGACATACTGCTACCGCAGCTCCTACCTGGACATACTGCTACCGCAGCTCCTACCTGGACATACTGCTACCGCAGCTCCTACCTGGACATACTGCTACCGCAGCTCCTACCTGGACATACTGCTACCGCAGCTCCTACCTGGACATACTGCTACCGCAGCTCCTACCTGGACATACTGCTACCGCAGCTCCTACCTGGACATACTGCTACCGCAGCTCCTACCTGGACATACTGCTACCGCAGCTCACACCTGGACATACTGCTGTCGCAGCTCCTACCTGGACATACTGCTACCGCAGCTCCTACCTGGACATACTGCTACCGCAGCTCCTACCTGGACATACTGGTACCGCAGCTCCTACCTAGACATACTGGTGGCGGAGATCTCCGTGGCGGAGATCTTTGTGGGCTATACTCAGCCTTGTCTCAGGATGGTAAGTTGGTGGTTGAAGATATCCTCTAGTGGTGTGGGGGCTGTGCTTTGGCAAAGTGGGTGGGGTTATATCCTTCCTGTTTGGCCCTGTCCGGGGGTGTCCTCGGATGGGGCCACAGTGTCTCCTGACCCCTCCTGTCTCAGCCTCCAGTATTTATGCTGCAGTAGTTTATGTGTCGGGGGGCTGGGGTCAGTTTGTTATATCTGGAGTACTTCTCCTGTCCTATTCGGTGTCCTGTGTGAATCTAAGTGTGCATTCTCTAATTCTCTCCTTCTCTCTTTCTTTCTCTCTCTCGGAGGACCTGAGCCCTAGGACCATGCCCCAGGACTACCTGACATGATGACTCCTTGCTGTCCCCAGTCCACCTGGCCATGCTGCTGTTCCAGTTTCAACTGACCTGAGCCCTAGGACCATGCCCCAGGACTACCTGACATGATGACTCCTTGCTGTCCCCAGTCTACCTGGCCATGATGCTGCTCCAGTTTCAACTTCCACCTGACTGTGCTGCTGCTCTAGTTTCAACTGTTCTGCCTTATTATTATTCGACCATGCTGGTCATTTATGAACATTGAACATCTTGGCCATGTTCTGTTATAATCTCCACCCGGCACAGCCAGAAGAGGACTGGCCACCCCACATAGCCTGGTTCCTCTCTAGGTTTCTTCCTAGGTATTGGCCTTTCTAGGGAGTTTTTCCTAGCCACCGTGCTTCTACACCTGCATTGCTTGCTGTTTGGGGTTTTAGGCTGGGTTTCTGTACAGCACTTTGAGATATCAGCTGATGTACGAAGGGCTATATAAATAAATTTGATTTGAATTTGATTTGACATACTGCTACCGCAGATTCTACCTGGACATACGGCTACCGCAGCTCCTACCTGAACATACTGGTACCGCAGCTCCTACCTGGACATACTGGTACCGCAGCTCCTACCTGGACATACTGGTACCGCAGCTCCTACCTAGACATACTGCTACCGCAGATTCTACCTGGACATACGGCTACCGCAGCTCCTACCTGAACATACTGGTACCGCAGCTCCTACCTGGACATACTGGTACCGCAGCTCCTACCTGGACATTTAGGTACCGCCGCTCCTACCTGGACATACTGGTACCGCAGCTCCTACCTAGACATACTGCTACCGCAGCTCCTACCTGGACATATTGGTACCGCAGCTCCTACCTGGACATACTGGTACCGCAGCACCTACTTGGACATACTGGTGCCGCAGCTCCTACCTGGAAATACTGGTACCGCAGCTCCTACCTGGACATACTGGTACCGCAGCTCCTACCTGGACATACTGCTACCGCAGCTCCTACCTGGACATACTGGTACCGCAGCTCCTACCTGGACATACTACTACCGCAGATTCTACCTGGACATACGGCTATCGCAGCTCCTACCTGGACATACGGCTACCGCAGCTCCTACCTGAACATACTGCTCCCGCAGCTCCTACCTGGACATACTGGTACCGCAGCTCCTACCTGGACATACTGGTACCCGCAGCTCCTACCTGGACATACTGGTACCGCAGCTCCTACCTGGACATACTGGTACCGCAGCTCCTACCTGGACATACTGCTACCGCAGCTCCTACCTGGACATACTGCTACCGCATCTCCTACCTGGACATACTGCTACCGCAGCTCCTACCTGGACATACTGCTACCGCAGCTCCTACGTGGACATACTGGTACCGCAGCTCCTACCTGGACATACTGCTACCGCAGCTCCTACCTGGACATACTGCTACTGCAGCTCCTACCTGGACATACTGCTACCGCAGCTCCTACCTGGACATACTGGTACCGCAGCACCTACTTGGACATACTGGTGCCGCAGCTCCTACCTGGAAATACTGGTACCGCAGCTCCTACCTGGACATACTGGTACCGCAGCTCCTACCTGGACATACTGCTACCGCAGCTCCTACCTGGACATACTGGTACCGCAGCTCCTACCTGGACATACTACTACCGCAGATTCTACCTGGACATACGGCTATCGCAGCTCCTACCTGGACATACGGCTACCGCAGCTCCTACCTGAACATACTGCTCCCGCAGCTCCTACCTGGACATACTGGTACCGCAGCTCCTACCTGGACATACTGGTACCGCAGCTCCTACCTGGACATACTGGTACCGCAGCTCCTACCTGGACATACTGGTACCGCAGCTCCTACCTGGACATACTGCTACCGCAGCTCCTACCTGGACATACTGCTACCGCATCTCCTACCTGGACATACTGCTACCGCAGCTCCTACCTGGACATACTGCTACCGCAGCTCCTACGTGGACATACTGGTACCGCAGCTCCTACCTGGACATACTGCTACCGCAGCTCCTACCTGGACATACTGCTACTGCAGCTCCTACCTGGACATACTGCTACCGCAGCTCCTACCTGGACATACTGCTACCGCAGCTCCTACCTGGACATACTGCTACCGCATCTCCTACCTGGACATACTGGTACCGCAGCTCCTACCTGGACATACTGGTACCGCAGCTCCTACCTAGACATACTGCTACCGCAGCTCCTACCTGGACATACTGCTACCGCAGCTCCTACCTGGACATACTGGTACCGCAGCTCCTACCTGGACATACTGGTACCGCAGCTCCTACCTAGACATACTGCTACCGCAGATTCTACCTGGACATACGGCTACCGCAGCTCCTACCTGAACATACTGGTACCGCAGCTCCTACCTGGACATACTGGTACCGCAGCTCCTACCTGGACATTTAGGTACCGCCGCTCCTACCTGGACATACTGGTACCGCAGCTCCTACCTAGACATACTGCTACCGCATCTCCTACCTGGACATACTGGTGCCGCAGTTCCTACCTGGACATACTGGTACCGCAGCTCCTACCTGGACATACTGGTACCGCAGCTCCTACCTGGACATACTGCTACCGCAGCTCCTACCTGGATATACTGGTACCGCAGCTCCTACCTGGACATACTACTACCGCAGATTCTACCTGGACATACGGCTACCGCAGCTCCTACCTGGACATACGGCTACCGCAGCTCCTACCTGAACATACTGCTCCCGCAGCTCCTACCTGGACATACTGGTACCGCAGCTCCTACCTGGACATACTGGTACCGCAGCTCCTACCTGGACATACTGGTACCTCAGCTCCTACCTGGACATACTGGTACCGCAGCTCCTACCTGGACATACTGCTACCGCAGCTCCTACCTGGACATACTGCTAGCGCAGCTCCTACCTGGACATACTGGTACCGCAGCTCCTACCTGGACATACTGGTACCGCAGCTCCTACCTGGACATACTGGTACCGGAGCTCCTACCTAGACATACTGCTACCGCAGATTCTACCTGGACATACGGCTACCGCAGCTCCTACCTGAACATACTGGTACCGCAGCACCCTACCTGGACATACTGCTACCGCAGCTCCTACGTGGACATACTGGTACCGCAGCTCCTACCTGGACATACTGCTACCGCAGCTCCTACCTGGACATACTGCTACCGCAGCTCCTACCTGGACATACTGCTACCGCAGCTCCTACCTGGACATACTGCTACCGCAGCTCCTACCTGGACATACTGCTACCGCAGCTCCTACCTGGACATACTGCTACCGCAGCTCCTACCTGGACGTACTGCTACCGCAGCTCCTACCTGGACATACTGCTACCGCAGCTCCTACCTGGACGTACTGGTACCGCAGCTCCTACCTGGACATACTGGTACCGCAGCTCCTACCTAGACATACTGCTACCGCAGATTCTACCTGGACATACGGCTACCGCAGCTCCTACCTGAACATACTGGTACCGCAGCTCCTACCTGGACATACTGGTACCGCAGCTCCTACCTGGACATTTAGGTACCGCCGCTCCTACCTGGACATACTGGTACCGCAGCTCCTACCTAGACATACTGCTACCGCATCTCCTACCTGGACATACTGGTGCCGCAGTTCCTACCTGGACATACTGGTACCGCAGCTCCTACCTGGACATACTGGTACCGCAGCTCCTACCTGGACATACTGCTACCGCAGCTCCTACCTGGATATACTGGTACCGCAGCTCCTACCTGGACATACTACTACCGCAGATTCTACCTGGACATACGGCTACCGCAGCTCCTACCTGGACATACGGCTACCGCAGCTCCTACCTGAACATACTGCTCCCGCAGCTCCTACCTGGACATACTGGTACCGCAGCTCCTACCTGGACATACTGGTACCGCAGCTCCTACCTGGACATACTGGTACCTCAGCTCCTACCTGGACATACTGGTACCGCAGCTCCTACCTGGACATACTGCTACCGCAGCTCCTACCTGGACATACTGCTAGCGCAGCTCCTACCTGGACATACTGGTACCGCAGCTCCTACCTGGACATACTGGTACCGCAGCTCCTACCTGGACATACTGGTACCGGAGCTCCTACCTAGACATACTGCTACCGCAGATTCTACCTGGACATACGGCTACCGCAGCTCCTACCTGAACATACTGGTACCGCAGCACCCTACCTGGACATACTGCTACCGCAGCTCCTACGTGGACATACTGGTACCGCAGCTCCTACCTGGACATACTGCTACCGCAGCTCCTACCTGGACATACTGCTACTGCAGCTCATACCTGGACATACTGCTACCGCAGATCCTACCTGGACATACTGCTACCGCAGCTCCTACCTGGACATACTGCTACCGCAGAACCTACCTGGACATACTGCTACCACAGCTCCTACCTGGACATACTGCTACCGCAGCTCCTACCTGGACATACTGGCACCGCAGCTCCTACTTGGACATACTGGTGCCGCAGCTCCTACCTGGACATACTGGTACCGCAGCTCCTACCTGGACATACTGGTACCGCAGCTCCTACCTGGACATACTGCTACCGCAGCTCCTACCTGGACATACTGGTACCGCAGCTCCTGCCTGGACATACTACTACCGCAGATTCTACCTGGACATACGGCTATCGCAGCTCCTACCTGGACATACGGCTACCGCAGCTCCTACCTGAACATACTGCTCCCGCAGCTCCTACCTGGACATACTGGTACCGCAGCTCCTACCTGGACATACTGGTACCGCAGCTCCTACCTGGACATACTGGTACCGCAGCTCCTACCTGGACATACTGGTACCGCAGCTCCTACCTGGACATACTGCTACCGCATCTCCTACCTGGACACACTGGTACCGCAGCTCCTACCTGGACATACTGCTACTGCAGCTCCTACCTGGACAGACTGCTACCGCAGCTCCTACCTGGACATACTACTACCGCAGCTCCTACCTGAACATACTGGTACCGCAGCACCCTACCTGGACATACTGCTACCGCAGCTCCTACCTGGACATACTGCTACCGCAGCTCCTACCTGGACATACTGCTACCGCAGCTCCTACCTGGACATACTGCTACCGCAGCTCCTACCTGGACATACTGCTACCGCAGAGCCTACCTGGACATACTGCTACCGCAGCTCCTACCTGGACATACTGCTACCGCAGCTCCTACCTGGACATACTGCTACCACAGCTCCTACCTGGACATACTGCTACCACATCTCCTACCTGGACATACTGCTACCGCAGCTCCTACCTGGACATACTGCTACCGCAGCTCCTACCTGGACATACTGCTACCGCAGCTCCTACCTGGACATACTGCTACCGCAGCTCCTACCTGGACATACTGCTACCGCAGCTCCTACCTGGACATACTGCTACCGCAGCTCCTACCTGGACATACTGCTACCGCAGCTCCTACCTGGACATACTGCTACCGCAGCTCCTACCTGGACATACTGCTACCGCAGCTCACACCTGGACATACTGCTATCGCAGCTCCTACCTGGACATACTGCTACCGCAGCTCCTACCTGGACATACTGCTACCGCAGCTCCTACCTGGACATACTGGTACCGCAGCTCCTACCTAGACATACTGGTGGCGGAGATCTCCGTGGCGGAGATCTTTGTGGGCTATACTCAGCCTTGTCTCAGGATGGTAAGTTGGTGGTTGAAGATATCCCTCTAGTGGTGTGGGGGCTGTGCTTTGGCAAAGTGGGTGGGGTTATATCCTTCCTGTTTGGCCCTGTCCGGGGGTGTCCTCGGATGGGGCCACAGTGTCTCCTGACCCCTCCTGTCTCAGCCTCCAGTATTTATGCTGCAGTAGTTTATGTGTCGGGGGGCTGGGGTCAGTTTGTTATATCTGGAGTACTTCTCCTGTCCTATTCGGTGTCCTGTGTGAATCTAAGTGTGCATTCTCTAATTCTCTCCTTCTCTCTTTCTTTCTCTCTCTCGGAGGACCTGAGCCCTAGGACCATGCCCCAGGACTACCTGACATGATGACTCCTTGCTGTCCCCAGTCCACCTGGCCATGCTGCTGTTCCAGTTTCAACTGACCTGAGCCCTAGGACCATGCCCCAGGACTACCTGACATGATGACTCCTTGCTGTCCCCAGTCTACCTGGCCATGATGCTGCTCCAGTTTCAACTTCCACCTGACTGTGCTGCTGCTCTAGTTTCAACTGTTCTGCCTTATTATTATTCGACCATGCTGGTCATTTATGAACATTGAACATCTTGGCCATGTTCTGTTATAATCTCCACCCGGCACAGCCAGAAGAGGACTGGCCACCCCACATAGCCTGGTTCCTCTCTAGGTTTCTTCCTAGGTATTGGCCTTTCTAGGGAGTTTTTCCTAGCCACCGTGCTTCTACACCTGCATTGCTTGCTGTTTGGGGTTTTAGGCTGGGTTTCTGTACAGCACTTTGAGATATCAGCTGATGTACGAAGGGCTATATAAATAAATTTGATTTGAATTTGATTTGACATACTGCTACCGCAGATTCTACCTGGACATACGGCTACCGCAGCTCCTACCTGAACATACTGGTACCGCAGCTCCTACCTGGACATACTGGTACCGCAGCTCCTACCTGGACATACTGGTACCGCAGCTCCTACCTAGACATACTGCTACCGCAGATTCTACCTGGACATACGGCTACCGCAGCTCCTACCTGAACATACTGGTACCGCAGCTCCTACCTGGACATACTGGTACCGCAGCTCCTACCTGGACATTTAGGTACCGCCGCTCCTACCTGGACATACTGGTACCGCAGCTCCTACCTAGACATACTGCTACCGCAGCTCCTACCTGGACATATTGGTACCGCAGCTCCTACCTGGACATACTGGTACCGCAGCACCTACTTGGACATACTGGTGCCGCAGCTCCTACCTGGAAATACTGGTACCGCAGCTCCTACCTGGACATACTGGTACCGCAGCTCCTACCTGGACATACTGCTACCGCAGCTCCTACCTGGACATACTGGTACCGCAGCTCCTACCTGGACATACTACTACCGCAGATTCTACCTGGACATACGGCTATCGCAGCTCCTACCTGGACATACGGCTACCGCAGCTCCTACCTGAACATACTGCTCCCGCAGCTCCTACCTGGACATACTGGTACCGCAGCTCCTACCTGGACATACTGGTACCGCAGCTCCTACCTGGACATACTGGTACCGCAGCTCCTACCTGGACATACTGGTACCGCAGCTCCTACCTGGACATACTGCTACCGCAGCTCCTACCTGGACATACTGCTACCGCATCTCCTACCTGGACATACTGCTACCGCAGCTCCTACCTGGACATACTGCTACCGCAGCTCCTACGTGGACATACTGGTACCGCAGCTCCTACCTGGACATACTGCTACCGCAGCTCCTACCTGGACATACTGCTACTGCAGCTCCTACCTGGACATACTGCTACCGCAGCTCCTACCTGGACATACTGCTACCGCAGCTCCTACCTGGACATACTGCTACCGCAGAACCTACCTGGACATACTGCTACCACAGCTCCTACCTGGACATACTGGTACCGCAGCTCCTACCTGGACATACTGGTACCGCAGCTCCTACTTGGACATACTGGTGCCGCAGCTCTTACCTGGACATACTGGTACCGCAGCTCCTACCTGGACATACTGGTACCGCAGCTCCTACCTGGACATACTGCTACCGCAGCTCCTACCTGGACATACTGGTACCGCAGCTCCTACCTGGACATACTAC
This sequence comes from Oncorhynchus kisutch, assembly GCF_002021735.2. NCBI lineage: Eukaryota > Metazoa > Chordata > Actinopteri > Salmoniformes > Salmonidae > Oncorhynchus > Oncorhynchus kisutch. The sequence continues at coordinate 52,283,815 of NC_034186.2, read as the reverse complement.
TACCGCAGATTCTACCTGGACATACGGCTACCGCAGCTCCTACCTGAACATACTGGTACCGCAGCACCCTACCTGGACATACTGCTACCGCAGCTCCTACCTGGACATACTGCTACCGCAGCGTCTACCTGGACATACTGCTACCGCAGCTGCTACCTGGACATACTGCTACCGCAGCTCCTACCTGGACATACTGCTACCGCAGAACCTACCCTGGACATACTGCTACCGCAGCTCCTACCTGGACATACTGCTACCGCAGCTCCTACCTGGACATACTGCTACCACAGCTCCTACCTGGACATACTGCTACCGCATCTCCTACCTGGACATACTGCTACCCGCAGCTCCTACCTGGACATACTGCTACCGCAGCTCCTACCTGGACATACTGCTACCGCAGCTCCTACCTGGACATACTGCTACCGCAGCTCCTACCTGGACATACTGGTACCGCAGCTCCTACCTAGACATACTGCTACCGCAGATTCTACCTGGACATACGGCTACCGCAGCTACTACCTGAACATACTGGTACCCGCAGCTCCTACCTGGACATACTGGTACCGCAGCTCCTACCTGGACATTTAGGTACCGCCGCTCCTACCTGGACATACTGGTACCGCAGCTCCTACCTAGACATACTGCTACCGCAGCTCCTACCTGGACATATTGGTACCGCAGCTCCTACCTGGACATACTGGTACCGCACCTCCTACCTGGACATACTGGTACCGCAGCTCCTACCTGGACATACTGCTACCGCAGCTCCTACCTAGACATACTGCTACCGCAGCTCCTACTTGGACATACTGGTGCCGCAGCTCCTACCTGGACATACTGGTACCGCAGCTCCTACCTGGACATACTGGTACCAGCAGCTCCTACCTGGACATACTGCTACCGCAGCTCCTACCTGGACATACTGGTACCGCAGCTCCTACCTGGACATACTGCTACCACAGCTCCTACCTGGACATACTGCTACCGCATCTCCTACCTGGACATACTGCTACCGCAGCTCCTACCTGGACATACTGCTACCGCAGCTCCTACCTGGACATACTGCTACCGCAGCTCCTACCTGGACATACTGCTACCGCAGCTCCTACCTGGACATACTGCTAGCGCAGCTCCTACCTGGACATACTTGTACCGCAGCTCCTACCTGGACATACTGGAACCGCAGCTCCTACCTGGACATACTGCTACCGCAGCTCCTACCTGGACATACTGCTACCGCAGAACCTACCTGGACATACTGCTACCGCAGTTCCTACCTGGACATACTGCTACCGCAGCTCCTACCTAGACATACTGCTACCACAGCTCCTACCTGGACATACTGCTACCGCAGCTCCTACCTGGACATACTGCTACCGCAGCTCCTACCTGGACATACTGCTACCGCAGCTCCTACCTGGACATACTGCTACCGCAGCTCCTACCTGGACATACTGCTACCGCAGCTCCTACCTGGACATACTGCTACCGCAGCTCCTACCTGGACATACTGCTACCGCAGCTCCTACCTGGACATACTGGTACCGCAGCTACTACTTAGACATACTGGTGCCGCAGCTCCTACCTGGACATACTGGTACCGCAGCTCCTACCTGGACATACTGGTACCGCAGCTCCTACCTGGACATACTGCTACCGCAGCTCCTACCTGGACATACTGGTACCGCAGCTCCTACCTGGACATACTGCTACCGCAGCTCCTACCTGGACATACTGCTACCGCAGCTCCTACCTGGACATACTGCTACCGCAGCTCCTACCTGGACATACTGCTACCGCAGCTCCTACCTGGACATACTGCTACCGCAGCTCCTACCTGGACATACTGCTACCGCAGCTCCTACCTGGACGTACTGCTACCGCAGCTCCTACCTGGACATACTGCTACCGCAGCTCCTACCTGGACATACTGGTACCGCAGCTCCTACCTGGACATACTGGTACCGCAGCTCCTACCTAGACATACTGCTACCGCAGATTCTACCTGGACATACGGCTACCGCAGCTCCTACCTGAACATACTGGTACCGCAGCTCCTACCTGGACATACTGGTACCGCAGCTCCTACCTGGACATTTAGGTACCGCCGCTCCTACCTGGACATACTGGTACCGCAGCTCCTACCTAGACATACTGCTACCGCATCTCCTACCTGGACATACTGGTGCCGCAGTTCCTACCTGGACATACTGGTACCGCAGCTCCTACCTGGACATACTGGTACCGCAGCTCCTACCTGGACATACTGCTACCGCAGCTCCTACCTGGATATACTGGTACCGCAGCTCCTACCTGGACATACTACTACCGCAGATTCTACCTGGACATACGGCTACCGCAGCTCCTACCTGGACATACGGCTACCGCAGCTCCTACCTGAACATACTGCTCCCGCAGCTCCTACCTGGACATACTGGTACCGCAGCTCCTACCTGGACATACTGGTACCGCAGCTCCTACCTGGACATACTGATACCTCAGCTCCTACCTGGACATACTGGTACCGCAGCTCCTACCTGGACATACTGCTACCGCAGCTCCTACCTGGACATACTGCTAGCGCAGCTCCTACCTGGACATACTGGTACCGCAGCTCCTACCTGGACATACTGGTACCCGCAGCTCCTACCTGGACATACTGGTACCGGAGCTCCTACCTAGACATACTGCTACCGCAGATTCTACCTGGACATACGGCTACCGCAGCTCCTACCTGAACATACTGGTACCGCAGCACCCTACCTGGACATACTGCTACCGCAGCTCCTACGTGGACATACTGGTACCGCAGCTCCTACCTGGACATACTGCTACCGCAGCTCCTACCTGGACATACTGCTACTGCAGCTCCTACCTGGACATACTGCTACCGCAGATCCTACCTGGACATACTGCTACCGCAGCTCCTACCTGGACATACTGCTACCGCAGAACATACCTGGACATACTGCTACCACAGCTCCTACCTGGACATACTGGTACCGCAGCTCCTACCTGGACATACTGGCACCGCAGCTCCTACTTGGACATACTGGTGCCGCAGCTCCTACCTGGACATACTGGTACCGCAGCTCCTACCTGGACATACTGGTACCGCAGCTCCTACCTGGACATACTGCTACCGCAGCTCCTACCTGGACATACTGGTACCGCAGCTCCTACCTGGACATACTACTACCGCAGATTCTACCTGGACATACGGCTATCGCAGCTCCTACCTGGACATACGGCTACCGCAGCTCCTACCTGAACATACTGCTCCCGCAGCTCCTACCTGGACATACTGGTACCGCAGCTCCTACCTGGACATACTGGTACCGCAGCTCCTACCTGGACATACTGGTACCGCAGCTCCTACCTGGACATACTGGTACCGCAGCTCCTACCTGGACATACTGCTACCGCATCTCCTACCTGGACACACTGGTACCGCAGCTCCTACCTGGACATACTGCTACTGCAGCTCCTACCTGGACAGACTGCTACCGCAGCTCCTACCTGGACATACTACTACCGCAGCTCCTACCTGAACATACTGGTACCGCAGCACCCCTACCTGGACATACTGCTACCGCAGCTCCTACCTGGACATACTGCTACCGCAGCTCCTACCTGGACATACTGCTACTGCAGCTCCTACCTGGACATACTGCTACCGCAGCTCCTACCTGGACATACTGCTACCGCAGCTCCTACCTGGACATACTGCTACCGCAGAGCCTACCTGGACATACTGCTACCGCAGCTCCTACCTGGACATACTGCTACCGCAGCTCCTACCTGGACATACTGCTACCACAGCTCCTACCTGGACATACTGCTACCACATCTCCTACCTGGACATACTGCTACCGCAGCTCCTACCTGGACATACTGCTACCGCAGCTCCTACCTGGACATACTGCTACCGCAGCTCCTACCTGGACATACTGCTACCGCAGCTCCTACCTGGACATACTGCTACCGCAGCTCCTACCTGGACATACTGCTACCGCAGCTCCTACCTGGACATACTGCTACCGCAGCTCCTACCTGGACATACTGCTACCGCAGCTCCTACCTGGACATACTGCTACCGCAGCTCCTACCTGGACATACTGCTACCGCAGCTCACACCTGGACATACTGCTGTCGCAGCTCCTACCTGGACATACTGCTACCGCAGCTCCTACCTGGACATACTGCTACCGCAGCTCCTACCTGGACATACTGGTACCGCAGCTCCTACCTAGACATACTGGTGGCGGAGATCTCCGTGGCGGAGATCTTTGTGGGCTATACTCAGCCTTGTCTCAGGATGGTAAGTTGGTGGTTGAAGATATCCCTCTAGTGGTGTGGGGGCTGTGCTTTGGCAAAGTGGGTGGGGTTATATCCTTCCTGTTTGGCCCTGTCCGGGGGTGTCCTCGGATGGGGCCACAGTGTCTCCTGACCCCTCCTGTCTCAGCCTCCAGTATTTATGCTGCAGTAGTTTATGTGTCGGGGGGCTGGGGTCAGTTTGTTATATCTGGAGTACTTCTCCTGTCCTATTCGGTGTCCTGTGTGAATCTAAGTGTGCATTCTCTAATTCTCTCCTTCTCTCTTTCTTTCTCTCTCTCGGAGGACCTGAGCCCTAGGACCATGCCCCAGGACTACCTGACATGATGACTCCTTGCTGTCCCCAGTCCACCTGGCCATGCTGCTGTTCCAGTTTCAACTGACCTGAGCCCTAGGACCATGCCCCAGGACTACCTGACATGATGACTCCTTGCTGTCCCCAGTCTACCTGGCCATGATGCTGCTCCAGTTTCAACTTCCACCTGACTGTGCTGCTGCTCTAGTTTCAACTGTTCTGCCTTATTATTATTCGACCATGCTGGTCATTTATGAACATTGAACATCTTGGCCATGTTCTGTTATAATCTCCACCCGGCACAGCCAGAAGAGGACTGGCCACCCCACATAGCCTGGTTCCTCTCTAGGTTTCTTCCTAGGTATTGGCCTTTCTAGGGAGTTTTTCCTAGCCACCGTGCTTCTACACCTGCATTGCTTGCTGTTTGGGGTTTTAGGCTGGGTTTCTGTACAGCACTTTGAGATATCAGCTGATGTACGAAGGGCTATATAAATAAATTTGATTTGAATTTGATTTGACATACTGCTACCGCAGATTCTACCTGGACATACGGCTACCGCAGCTCCTACCTGAACATACTGGTACCGCAGCTCCTACCTGGACATACTGGTACCGCAGCTCCTACCTGGACATACTGGTACCGCAGCTCCTACTTGGACATACTGGTGCCGCAGCTCCTACCTGGACATACTGGTACCGCAGCTCCTACCTGGTTATACTGGTACCGCAGCTCCTACCTGGACATACTGCTACCGCAGCTCCTACCTGGACATACTGGTACCGCAGCTCCTACCTGGACATACTACTACCGCAGCTCCTACCTGGACATACTGGTACCGCAGCTCCTACCTGGACATACTACTACCGCAGATTCTACCTGGACATACGGCTACCGCAGCTCCTACCTGGACATACGGCTACCGCAGCTCCTACCTGAACATACTGCTCCCGCAGCTCCTACCTGGACATACTGGTACCGCAGCTCCTACCTGGACATACTGCTACCGCAGCTCCTACCTGGACATACTGCTACCGCAGCTCCTACCTGGACATACTGCTACCGCAGCTCCTACCTGGACATACTGCTACCGCAGCTCCTACCTGGACATACTGCTACCGCAGCTCCTACCTGGACATACTGCTACCGCAGCTCCTACCTGGACGTACTGCTACCGCAGCTCCTACCTGGACATACTGCTACCGCAGCTCCTACCTGGACATACTGGTACCGCAGCTCCTACCTGGACATACTGGTACCGGCAGCTCCTACCTAGACATACTGCTACCGCAGATTCTACCTGGACATACGGCTACCGCAGCTCCTACCTGAACATACTGGTACCGCAGCTCCTACCTGGACATACTGGTACCGCAGCTCCTACCTGGACATTTAGGTACCGCCGCTCCTACCTGGACATACTGGTACCGCAGCTCCTACCTAGACATACTGCTACCGCAGCTCCTACCTGGACATACTGGTGCCGCAGTTCCTACCTGGACATACTGGTACCGCAGCTCCTACCTGGATATACTGCTACCGCAGCTCCTACCTGGACATACTGCTAGCGCAGCTCCTACCTGGACATACTGGTACCGCAGCTCCTACCTGGACATACTGGTACCGCAGCTCCTACCTGGACATACTGGTACCGGAGCTCCTACCTAGACATACTGCTACCGCAGATTCTACCTGGACATACGGCTACCGCAGCTCCTACCTGAACATACTGGTACCGCAGCACCCTACCTGGACATACTGCTACCGCAGCTCCTACGTGGACATACTGGTACCGCAGCTCCTACCTGGACATACTGCTACCGCAGCTCCTACCTGGACATACTGCTACTGCAGCTCCTACCTGGACATACTGCTACCGCAGATCCTACCTGGACATACTGCTACCGCAGCTCCTACCTGGACATACTGCTACCGCAGAACCTACCTGGACATACTGCTACCACAGCTCCTACCTGGACATACTGGTACCGCAGCTCCTACCTGGACATACTGGCACCGCAGCTCCTACTTGGACATACTGGTGCCGCAGCTCCTACCTGGACATACTGGTACCTGCAGCTCCTACCTGGACATACTGGTACCGCAGCTCCTACCTGGACATACTGCTACCGCAGCTCCTACCTGGACATACTGGTACCGCAGCTCCTACCTGGACATACTACTACCGCAGATTCTACCTGGACATACGGCTATCGCAGCTCCTACCTGGACATACGGCTACCGCAGCTCCTACCTGAACATACTGCTCCCGCAGCTCCTACCTGGACATACTGGTACCGCAGCTCCTACCTGGACATACTGGTACCGCAGCTCCTACCTGGACATACTGGTACCGCAGCTCCTACCTGGACATACTGGTACCGCAGCTCCTACCTGGACATACTGCTACCGCATCTCCTACCTGGACACACTGGTACCGCAGCTCCTACCTGGACATACTGCTACTGCAGCTCCTACCTGGACAGACTGCTACCGCAGCTCCTACCTGGACATACTACTACCGCAGCTCCTACCTGAACATACTGGTACCGCAGCACCCTACCTGGACATACTGCTACCGCAGCTCCTACCTGGACATACTGCTACCGCAGCTCCTACCTGGACATACTGCTACTGCAGCTCCTACCTGGACATAATGCTACCGCAGCTCCTACCTGGACATACTGCTACCGCAGCTCCTACCTGGACATACTGCTACCGCAGAGCCTACCTGGACATACTGCTACCGCAGCTCCTACCTGGACATACTGCTACCGCAGCTCCTACCTGGACATACTGCTACCACAGCTCCTACCTGGACATACTGCTACCACATCTCCTACCTGGACATACTGCTACCGCAGCTCCTACCTGGACATACTGCTACCGCAGCTCCTACCTGGACATACTGCTACCGCAGCTCCTACCTGGACATACTGCTGCCGCAGCTCCTACCTGGACATACTGCTACCGCAGCTCCTACCTGGACATACTGCTACCGCAGCTCCTACCTGGACATACTGCTACCGCAGCTCCTACCTGGACATACTGCTACCGCAGCTCCTACCTGGACATACTGCTACCGCAGCTCACACCTGGACATACTGCTATCGCAGCTCCTACCTGGACATACTGCTACCGCAGCTCCTACCTGGACATACTGCTACCGCAGCTCCTACCTGGACATACTGGTACCGCAGCTCCTACCTAGACATACTGGTGGCGGAGATCTCCGTGGCGGAGATCTTTGTGGGCTATACTCAGCCTTGTCTCAGGATGGTAAGTTGGTGGTTGAAGATATCCCTCTAGTGGTGTGGGGGCTGTGCTTTGGCAAAGTGGGTGGGGTTATATCCTTCCTGTTTGGCCCTGTCCGGGGGTGTCCTCGGATGGGGCCACAGTGTCTCCTGACCCCTCCTGTCTCAGCCTCCAGTATTTATGCTGCAGTAGTTTATGTGTCGGGGGGCTGGGGTCAGTTTGTTATATCTGGAGTACTTCTCCTGTCCTATTCGGTGTCCTGTGTGAATCTAAGTGTGCATTCTCTAATTCTCTCCTTCTCTCTTTCTTTCTCTCTCTCGGAGGACCTGAGCCCTAGGACCATGCCCCAGGACTACCTGACATGATGACTCCTTGCTGTCCCCAGTCCACCTGGCCATGCTGCTGTTCCAGTTTCAACTGACCTGAGCCCTAGGACCATGCCCCAGGACTACCTGACATGATGACTCCTTGCTGTCCCCAGTCTACCTGGCCATGATGCTGCTCCAGTTTCAACTTCCACCTGACTGTGCTGCTGCTCTAGTTTCAACTGTTCTGCCTTATTATTATTCGACCATGCTGGTCATTTATGAACATTGAACATCTTGGCCATGTTCTGTTATAATCTCCACCCGGCACAGCCAGAAGAGGACTGGCCACCCCACATAGCCTGGTTCCTCTCTAGGTTTCTTCCTAGGTATTGGCCTTTCTAGGGAGTTTTTCCTAGCCACCGTGCTTCTACACCTGCATTGCTTGCTGTTTGGGGTTTTAGGCTGGGTTTCTGTACAGCACTTTGAGATATCAGCTGATGTACGAAGGGCTATATAAATAAATTTGATTTGAATTTGATTTGACATACTGCTACCGCAGATTCTACCTGGACATACGGCTACCGCAGCTCCTACCTGAACATACTGGTACCGCAGCTCCTACCTGGACATACTGGTACCGCAGCTCCTACCTGGACATTTAGGTACCGCCGCTCCTACCTGGACATACTGGTACCGCAGCTCCTACCTAGACATACTGGTACCGCAGCTCCTACTTGGACATACTGGTGCCGCAGCTCCTACCTGGACATACTGGTACCGCAGCTCCTACCTGGTTATACTGGTACCGCAGCTCCTACCTGGACATACTGCTACCGCAGCTCCTACCTGGACATACTGGTACCGCAGCTCCTACCTGGACATACTACTACCGCAGATTCTACCTGGACATACGGCTACCGCAGCTCCTACCTGGACATACGGCTACCGCAGCTCCTACCTGAACATACTGCTCCCGCAGCTCCTACCTGGACATACTGGTACCGCAGCTCCTACCTGGACATACTGGTACCGCAGCTCCTACCTGGACATACTGGTACCGCAGCTCCTACCTGGACATACTGGTACCGCAGCTCCTACCTGGACATACTGCTACCGCAGCTCCTACCTGGACGTACTGCTACCGCAGCTCCTACCTGGACATACTGCTACCGCAGCTCCTACCTGGACATACTGGTACCGCAGCTCCTACCTGGACATACTGGTACCGCAGCTCCTACCTAGACATACTGCTACCGCAGATTCTACCTGGACATACGGCTACCGCAGCTCCTACCTGAACATACTGGTACCGCAGCTCCTACCTGGACATACTGGTACCGCAGCTCCTACCTGGACATTTAGGTACCGCCGCTCCTACCTGGACATACTGGTACCGCAGCTCCTACCTAGACATACTGCTACCGCAGCTCCTACCTGGACATACTGGTGCCGCAGTTCCTACCTGGACATACTACTACCGCAGCTCCTACCTGAACATACTGGTACCGCAGCACCCTACCTGGACATACTGCTACCGCAGCTCCTACCTGGACATACTGCTACCGCAGCTCCTACCTGGACATACTGCTACCGCAGCTCCTACCTGGACATACTGCTACCGCAGCTCCTACCTGGACATACTGCTACCGCAGAGCCTACCTGGACATACTGCTACCGCAGCTCCTACCTGGACATACTGCTACCGCAGCTCCTACCTGGACATACTGCTACCACAGCTCCTACCTGGACATACTGCTACCACATCTCCTACCTGGACATACTGCTACCGCAGCTCCTACCTGGACATACTGCTACCGCAGCTCCTACCTGGACATACTGCTACCGCAGCTCCTACCTGGACATACTGCTACCGCAGCTCCTACCTGGACATACTGCTACCGCAGCTCCTACCTGGACATACTGCTACCGCAGCTCCTACCTGGACATACTGCTACCGCAGCTCCTACCTGGACATACTGCTACCGCAGCTCCTACCTGGACATACTGCTACCGCAGCTCACACCTGGACATACTGCTATCGCAGCTCCTACCTGGACATACTGCTACCGCAGCTCCTACCTGGACATACTGCTACCGCAGCTCCTACCTGGACATACTGGTACCGCAGCTCCTACCTAGACATACTGGTGGCGGAGATCTCCGTGGCGGAGATCTTTGTGGGCTATACTCAGCCTTGTCTCAGGATGGTAAGTTGGTGGTTGAAGATATCCCTCTAGTGGTGTGGGGGCTGTGCTTTGGCAAAGTGGGTGGGGTTATATCCTTCCTGTTTGGCCCTGTCCGGGGGTGTCCTCGGATGGGGCCACAGTGTCTCCTGACCCCTCCTGTCTCAGCCTCCAGTATTTATGCTGCAGTAGTTTATGTGTCGGGGGGCTGGGGTCAGTTTGTTATATCTGGAGTACTTCTCCTGTCCTATTCGGTGTCCTGTGTGAATCTAAGTGTGCATTCTCTAATTCTCTCCTTCTCTCTTTCTTTCTCTCTCTCGGAGGACCTGAGCCCTAGGACCATGCCCCAGGACTACCTGACATGATGACTCCTTGCTGTCCCCAGTCCACCTGGCCATGCTGCTGTTCCAGTTTCAACTGACCTGAGCCCTAGGACCATGCCCCAGGACTACCTGACATGATGACTCCTTGCTGTCCCCAGTCTACCTGGCCATGATGCTGCTCCAGTTTCAACTTCCACCTGACTGTGCTGCTGCTCTAGTTTCAACTGTTCTGCCTTATTATTATTCGACCATGCTGGTCATTTATGAACATTGAACATCTTGGCCATGTTCTGTTATAATCTCCACCCGGCACAGCCAGAAGAGGACTGGCCACCCCACATAGCCTGGTTCCTCTCTAGGTTTCTTCCTAGGTATTGGCCTTTCTAGGGAGTTTTTCCTAGCCACCGTGCTTCTACACCTGCATTGCTTGCTGTTTGGGGTTTTAGGCTGGGTTTCTGTACAGCACTTTGAGATATCAGCTGATGTACGAAGGGCTATATAAATAAATTTGATTTGAATTTGATTTGACATACTGCTACCGCAGATTCTACCTGGACATACGGCTACCGCAGCTCCTACCTGAACATACTGGTACCGCAGCTCCTACCTGGACATACTGGTACCGCAGCTCCTACCTGGACATTTAGGTACCGCCGCTCCTACCTGGACATACTGGTACCGCAGCTCCTACCTAGACATACTGGTACCGCAGCTCCTACTTGGACATACTGGTGCCGCAGCTCCTACCTGGACATACTGGTACCGCAGCTCCTACCTGGTTATACTGGTACCGCAGCTCCTACCTGGACATACTGCTACCGCAGCTCCTACCTGGACATACTGGTACCGCAGCTCCTACCTGGACATACTACTACCGCAGATTCTACCTGGACATACGGCTACCGCAGCTCCTACCTGGACATACGGCTACCGCAGCTCCTACCTGAACATACTGCTCCCGCAGCTCCTACCTGGACATACTGGTACCGCAGCTCCTACCTGGACATACTGGTACCGCAGCTCCTACCTGGACATACTGGTACCGCAGCTCCTACCTGGACATACTGGTACCGCAGCTCCTACCTGGACATACTGCTACCGCAGCTCCTACCTGGACGTACTGCTACCGCAGCTCCTACCTGGACATACTGCTACCGCAGCTCCTACCTGGACATACTGCTACCGCAGCTCCTACCTGGACATACTGCTACCACAGCTCCTACCTGGACATACTGCTACCACATCTCCTACCTGGACATACTGCTACCGCAGCTCCTACCTGGACATACTGCTACCGCAGCTCCTACCTGGACATACTGCTGCCGCAGCTCCTACCTGGACATACTGCTACCGCAGCTCCTACCTGGACATACTGCTACCGCAGCTCCTACCTGGACATACTGCTACCGCAGCTCCTACCTGGACATACTGCTACCGCAGCTCCTACCTGGACATACTGCTACCGCAGCTCCTACCTGGACATACTGCTACCGCAGCTCACACCTGGACATACTGCTATCGCAGCTCCTACCTGGACATACTGCTACCGCAGCTCCTACCTGGACATACTGCTACCGCAGCTCCTACCTGGACATACTGGTACCGCAGCTCCTACCTAGACATACTGGTGGCGGAGATCTCCGTGGCGGAGATCTTTGTGGGCTATACTCAGCCTTGTCTCAGGATGGTAAGTTGGTGGTTGAAGATATCCCTCTAGTGGTGTGGGGGCTGTGCTTTGGCAAAGTGGGTGGGGTTATATCCTTCCTGTTTGGCCCTGTCCGGGGGTGTCCTCGGATGGGGCCACAGTGTCTCCTGACCCCTCCTGTCTCAGCCTCCAGTATTTATGCTGCAGTAGTTTATGTGTCGGGGGGCTGGGGTCAGTTTGTTATATCTGGAGTACTTCTCCTGTCCTATTCGGTGTCCTGTGTGAATCTAAGTGTGCATTCTCTAATTCTCTCCTTCTCTCTTTCTTTCTCTCTCTCGGAGGACCTGAGCCCTAGGACCATGCCCCAGGACTACCTGACATGATGACTCCTTGCTGTCCCCAGTCCACCTGGCCATGCTGCTGTTCCAGTTTCAACTGACCTGAGCCCTAGGACCATGCCCCAGGACTACCTGACATGATGACTCCTTGCTGTCCCCAGTCTACCTGGCCATGATGCTGCTCCAGTTTCAACTTCCACCTGACTGTGCTGCTGCTCTAGTTTCAACTGTTCTGCCTTATTATTATTCGACCATGCTGGTCATTTATGAACATTGAACATCTTGGCCATGTTCTGTTATAATCTCCACCCGGCACAGCCAGAAGAGGACTGGCCACCCCACATAGCCTGGTTCCTCTCTAGGTTTCTTCCTAGGTATTGGCCTTTCTAGGGAGTTTTTCCTAGCCACCGTGCTTCTACACCTGCATTGCTTGCTGTTTGGGGTTTTAGGCTGGGTTTCTGTACAGCACTTTGAGATATCAGCTGATGTACGAAGGGCTATATAAATAAATTTGATTTGAATTTGATTTGACATACTGCTACCGCAGATTCTACCTGGACATACGGCTACCGCAGCTCCTACCTGAACATACTGGTACCGCAGCTCCTACCTGGACATACTGGTACCGCAGCTCCTACCTGGACATTTAGGTACCGCCGCTCCTACCTGGACATACTGGTACCGCAGCTCCTACCTAGACATACTGGTACCGCAGCTCCTACTTGGACATACTGGTGCCGCAGCTCCTACCTGGACATACTGGTACCGCAGCTCCTACCTGGTTATACTGGTACCGCAGCTCCTACCTGGACATACTGCTACCGCAGCTCCTACCTGGACATACTGGTACCGCAGCTCCTACCTGGACATACTACTACCGCAGATTCTACCTGGACATACGGCTACCGCAGCTCCTACCTGGACATACGGCTACCGCAGCTCCTACCTGAACATACTGCTCCCGCAGCTCCTACCTGGACATACTGGTACCGCAGCTCCTACCTGGACATACTGGTACCGCAGCTCCTACCTGGACATACTGGTACCGCAGCTCCTACCTGGACATACTGGTACCGCAGCTCCTACCTGGACATACTGCTACCGCAGCTCCTACCTGGACGTACTGCTACCGCAGCTCCTACCTGGACATACTGCTACCGCAGCTCCTACCTGGACATACTGGTACCGCAGCTCCTACCTGGACATACTGGTACCGCAGCTCCTACCTAGACATACTGCTACCGCAGATTCTACCTGGACATACGGCTACCGCAGCTCCTACCTGAACATACTGGTACCGCAGCTCCTACCTGGACATACTGGTACCGCAGCTCCTACCTGGACATTTAGGTACCGCCGCTCCTACCTGGACATACTGGTACCGCAGCTCCTACCTAGACATACTGCTACCGCAGCTCCTACCTGGACATACTGGTGCCGCAGTTCCTACCTGGACATACTGGTACCGCAGCTCCTACCTGGACATACTGGTACCGCAGCTCCTACCTGGACATACTGCTACCGCAGCTCCTACCTGGATATACTGGTACCGCAGCTCCTACCTGGACATACTACTACCGCAGATTCTACCTGGACATACGGCTACCGCAGCTCCTACCTGGACATACGGCTACCGCAGCTCCTACCTGAACATACTGCTCCCGCAGCTCCTACCTGGACATACTGGTACCGCAGCTCCTACCTGGACATACTGGTACCGCAGCTCCTACCTGGACATACTGGTACCTCAGCTCCTACCTGGACATACTGGTACCGCAGCTCCTACCTGGACATACTGCTACCGCAGCTCCTACCTGGACATACTGCTAGCGCAGCTCCTACCTGGACATACTGGTACCGCAGCTCCTACCTGGACATACTGGTACCGCAGCTCCTACCTGGACATACTGGTACCGGAGCTCCTACCTAGACATACTGCTACCGCAGATTCTACCTGGACATACGGCTACCGCAGCTCCTACCTGAACATACTGGTACCGCAGCACCCTACCTGGACATACTGCTACCGCAGCTCCTACGTGGACATACTGGTACCGCAGCTCCTACCTGGACATACTGCTACCGCAGCTCCTACCTGGACATACTGCTACTGCAGCTCCTACCTGGACATACTGCTACCGCAGATCCTACCTGGACATACTGCTACCGCAGCTCCTACCTGGACATACTGCTACCGCAGAACCTACCTGGACATACTGCTACCTCAGCTCCTACCTGGACATACTGGTACCGCAGCTCCTACCTGGACATACTGGCACCGCAGCTCCTACTTGGACATACTGGTGCCGCAGCTCCTACCTGGACATACTGGTACCGCAGCTCCTACCTGGACATACTGGTACCGCAGCTCCTACCTGGACATACTGCTACCGCAGCTCCTACCTGGACATACTGGTACCGCAGCTCCTACCTGGACATACTACTACCGCAGATTCTACCTGGACATACGGCTATCGCAGCTCCTACCTGGACATACGGCTACCGCAGCTCCTACCTGAACATACTGCTCCCGCAGCTCCTACCTGGACATACTGGTACCGCAGCTCCTACCTGGACATACTGGTACCGCAGCTCCTACCTGGACATACTGGTACCGCAGCTCCTACCTGGACATACTGGTACCGCAGCTCCTACCTGGACATACTGCTACCGCATCTCCTACCTGGACACACTGGTACCGCAGCTCCTACCTGGACATACTGCTACTGCAGCTCCTACCTGGACAGACTGCTACCGCAGCTCCTACCTGGACATACTACTACCGCAGCTCCTACCTGAACATACTGGTACCGCAGCACCCTACCTGGACATACTGCTACCGCAGCTCCTACCTGGACATACTGCTACCGCAGCTCCTACCTGGACATACTGCTACCGCAGCTCCTACCTGGACATAATGCTACCGCAGCTCCTACCTGGACATACTGCTACCGCAGCTCCTACCTGGACATACTGCTACCGCAGAGCCTACCTGGACATACTGCTACCGCAGCTCCTACCTGGACATACTGCTACCGCAGCTCCTACCTGGACATACTGCTACCACAGCTCCTACCTGGACATACTGCTACCACATCTCCTACCTGGACATACTGCTACCGCAGCTCCTACCTGGACATACTGCTACCGCAGCTCCTACCTGGACATACTGCTACCGCAGCTCCTACCTGGACATACTGCTACCGCAGCTCCTACCTGGACATACTGCTGCCGCAGCTCCTACCTGGACATACTGCTACCGCAGCTCCTACCTGGACATACTGCTACCGCAGCTCCTACCTGGACATACTGCTACCGCAGCTCCTACCTGGACATACTGCTACCGCAGCTCCTACCTGGACATCCTGCTACCGCAGCTCACACCTGGACATACTGCTATCGCAGCTCCTACCTGGACATACTGCTACCGCAGCTCCTACCTGGACATACTGCTACCGCAGCTCCTACCTGGACATACTGGTACCGCAGCTCCTACCTAGACATACTGGTGGCGGAGATCTCCGTGGCGGAGATCTTTGTGGGCTATACTCAGCCTTGTCTCAGGATGGTAAGTTGGTGGTTGAAGATATCCCTCTAGTGGTGTGGGGGCTGTGCTTTGGCAAAGTGGGTGGGGTTATATCCTTCCTGTTTGGCCCTGTCCGGGGGTGTCCTCGGATGGGGCCACAGTGTCTCCTGACCCCTCCTGTCTCAGCCTCCAGTATTTATGCTGCAGTAGTTTATGTGTCGGGGGGCTGGGGTCAGTTTGTTATATCTGGAGTACTTCTCCTGTCCTATTCGGTGTCCTGTGTGAATCTAAGTGTGCATTCTCTAATTCTCTCCTTCTCTCTTTCTTTCTCTCTCTCGGAGGACCTGAGCCCTAGGACCATGCCCCAGGACTACCTGACATGATGACTCCTTGCTGTCCCCAGTCCACCTGGCCATGCTGCTGTTCCAGTTTCAACTGACCTGAGCCCTAGGACCATGCCCCAGGACTACCTGACATGATGACTCCTTGCTGTCCCCAGTCTACCTGGCCATGATGCTGCTCCAGTTTCAACTTCCACCTGACTGTGCTGCTGCTCTAGTTTCAACTGTTCTGCCTTATTATTATTCGACCATGCTGGTCATTTATGAACATTGAACATCTTGGCCATGTTCTGTTATAATCTCCACCCGGCACAGCCAGAAGAGGACTGGCCACCCCACATAGCCTGGTTCCTCTCTAGGTTTCTTCCTAGGTATTGGCCTTTCTAGGGAGTTTTTCCTAGCCACCGTGCTTCTACACCTGCATTGCTTGCTGTTTGGGGTTTTAGGCTGGGTTTCTGTACAGCACTTTGAGATATCAGCTGATGTACGAAGGGCTATATAAATACATTTGATTTGAATTTGATTTGACATACTGCTACCGCAGATTCTACCTGGACATACGGCTACCGCAGCTCCTACCTGAACATACTGGTACCGCAGCTCCTACCTGGACATACTGGTACCGCAGCTCCTACCTGGACATTTAGGTACCGCCGCTCCTACCTGGACATACTGGTACCGCAGCTCCTACCTAGACATACTGGTACCGCAGCTCCTACTTGGACATACTGGTGCCGCAGCTCCTACCTGGACATACTGGTACCGCAGCTCCTACCTGGTTATACTGGTACCGCAGCTCCTACCTGGACATACTGCTACCGCAGCTCCTACCTGGACATACTGGTACCGCAGCTCCTACCTGGACATACTACTACCGCAGATTCTACCTGGACATACGGCTACCGCAGCTCCTACCTGGACATACGGCTACCGCAGCTCCTACCTGAACATACTGCTCCCGCAGCTCCTACCTGGACATACTGGTACCGCAGCTCCTACCTGGACATACTGGTACCGCAGCTCCTACCTGGACATACTGGTACCGCAGCTCCTACCTGGACATACTGGTACCGCAGCTCCTACCTGGACATACTGCTACCGCAGCTCCTACCTGGACATACTGCTACCGCAGCTCCTACCTGGACATACTGCTACCGCAGCTCCTACCTGGACATACTGGTACCGCAGCTCCTACCTGGACATACTGGTACCGCAGCTCCTACCTAGACATACTGCTACCGCAGATTCTACCTGGACATACGGCTACCGCAGCTCCTACCTGAACATACTGGTACCGCAGCACCCTACCTGGACATACTGCTACCGCAGCTCCTACCTGGACATACTGGTACCGCATCTCCTACCTGGACATACTGGTACCGCAGCTCCTACCTGGACATACTGGTACCGCAGCTCCTACCTAGACATACTGCTACTGCAGAATCTACCTGGACATACGGCTACCGCAGCTCCTACCTGAACATACTGGTACCGCAGCACCCTACCTGGACATACTGCTACCGCAGCTCCTACCTGGACATACTGGTACCGCAGCTCCTACCTGGACATACTGCTACCGCAGCTCCTACCTGGACATACTTCTACTGCAGCTCCTACCTGGACATACTGCTACCGCAGCTCCTACCTGGACATACTGCTACCGCAGCTCCTACCTGGACATACTGCTACCGCAGCTCCTACCTGGACATACTGCTACCGCAGCTCCTACCTGGACATACTGCTACCGCAGCTCCTACCTAGACATACTGGTACCGCAGCTCCTACCTGGACATACTGGTACCACAGCTCCTACCTGGACATTTAGGTACCGCCGCTCCTACCTGGACATACTGGTACCGCAGCTCCTACTTAGACATACTGCTACCGCAGCTCCTACCTGGACATACTGGTACCGCAGCTCCGACCTGGACATACTGGTACCGCAGCTCCTACTTGGACATACTGGTGCCGCAGCTCCTACCTGGACATACTGGTACCGCAGCTCCTACCTGGACATACTGGTACCGCAGCTCCTACCTGGACATACTGCTACCGCAGCTCCTACCTGGACATACTGGTACCGCAGCTCCTATCTGGACATACTACTACCGCAGATTCTACCTAGACATACGGCTATCGCAGCTCCTACCTGGACATACGGCTACCGCAGCTCCTACCTGAACATACTGCTCCCGCAGCTCCTACCTGGACATACTGGTACCGCAGCTCCTACCTGGACATACTGGTACCGCAGCTCCTACCTGGACATACTGGTACCGCAGCTCCTACCTGGACATACTGGTACCGCAGCTCCTACCTGGACATACTGGTACCGCAGCTCCTACCTGGACATACTGCTACCGCAGCTCCTACCTGGACATACTGCTACCGCATCTCCTACCTGGACATACTGGTACCGCAGCTCCTACCTGGACATACTGGTACCGCAGCTCCTACCTAGACATACTGCTACCGCAGATTCTACCTGGACATATGGCTACCGCAGCTCCTACCTGAACATACTGGTATCGCAGCACCCTACCTGGACATACTGCTACCGCAGCTCCTACCTGGACATACTGCTACCGCAGCTCCTACCTGGACATACTGCTACCGCAGCTCCTACCTGCACATACTGCTACCGCAGCTCCTACCTGGATATACTGCTACCGCAGCTCCTACCTGGACATACTGCTACTGCAGCTCCTTCACTCTGTCGATTCCTCTCAAATGGCACCTTGTAGAGTTGTTTCATAGTCATTACATTTTTTTCAAAAGTCTGTCTATAGTGGAAATGCCGACACAATTGATCTGCCAAGGTATGGTTGCCATTTATGATTGCACTTTGGATCTCTCTTAGCTTGATGGAATTGTTGGCTATGACCATGTTGCAAATGTCTTGTTCTTGCTGATGACTGAATACTGCTGCTCTGCCACCAGCATGAGGTCGTTGTGCAGTCCTATATATGACATGTAGAATTCACCAATAGATCGTGTTACAGATAGTATAGTGTATTCAAATTGTGCTGTATTACTGTATTACTGTGTATTACATGTTACATACATATCTTACGGTACATTGTGACTTTCAGACTTGCATTTACCTTTACAACTTTTCTGTATTGTTGTGAATGAAATGCTGTAACAGAAGTAAACAACAAGTTTTCCCTACTGAATGTTTGCCGAAATGATGACTGCCACGTCTGCTCCCGCTCATCCCTCCCCTGGCGCTTGAGGGCGCCAGTCTGCCCGGCATCACGCACTCCTGCCATCAATTACGCACACCTGCCTTCTCTCGTCACGCGCTTCAGCGATATTGGACTCACCTGGACTCACTTATCAATCTGTTTATTACCTCCCCTATATTTGTCAGTTCCCCTGCTCTGTTCCCTGCTGATGCATTGATTGTTTGTTGTCTTTGTTTTCTTGTATGCTGACGCTGTTCCTGTCTCGTTCCATGTCCGTTCCTTATTAAATGTTTGACTCAACGTACCTGCTTCGTCTCTCCAGTGTCAATTCCATGTGACACATGACACTGTGGACCTGTTTACATTAGGCTGTACTCTCTGACCAGCCTCTTCCATTGTAAGACTGTGGTTTATGACATGGTCCACAATCGTGGCTCTGATTTCATCAGGGACTCTTATTCTTTGTCTCCACTCTTCTTGGGAAGGCTTTCCACTAGATGTTTGAACATTGCTGTGGGGACTTGCTTCCATTCAGCCACAAGAGCATTAGTGAGGCCTGGCACTGATTTTGGGCGATTAGGCCAGTCACAGTCGGCGTTCCAATTCATCCCAAAGGGGTTCGATGGGGTTGAGGTCAGGGGTCTGTACAGGCCAGTCAAGTTCTTCCACACCAATCTCTGCAAACCATTTGTGCACGGAGGCATTGTCCTGCTGAAACAGGAAAGGGCCTTCCCCAAACTGTTGCCACAAAGTTGGAAGCACAGAATTGTCTAGAATGTCTGTATGCTGTAGAGTTAAGATTTCCCTTGACTGGAACTAAGGGGTCTAGCCCGAATCATGAAAAACAGCTCCAGACCATTATTCCTCCTCCACCAAACTTTACATTTGGCACTATGCATTCGGGCAGGTAGCGTTATCATGGCATCTGCCAAACCCAGAATCGTCCTTCCAACTGCCAGATGGTGAAGCGTGATTCATCAATCCAGAGAACTCATTTCCACTCTAGAGTCCAATGGCGGCGAGCTTTACACTACTGCAGCCAACATTTGGCATTGCGCATGGTGATCAAGCTTGTGTACGGCTGCTCGGCCATGGAAACCCATTTCATGAAGCTCCCGACGAACAGTTCTTGTGCTGACGTTGCTTCCAGAGGCAGTTTAGAACCCGTAGTGGGTGTTGCAACCGAGGACAGACGATTGTTACACGCTACGCGCTTCGGCACTCAGCGGTCCCATTCTGTGAGCTTGTGTGGCCTACCACTTCGCAGCAGAGCCCTTGTTGCTTCTAGACGTTTCCACTTCACAATAACAGCACTTACAGTTGACCAGGGCGCCACGTTGAAAGTCACTGAGCTCTTCAGTATGGGCCATTCTACTGCCAATGTTTGTCTATCGACTGTATACACCTGTCAGCAACGGTGGGGCGGAAAATAGCCAAATCCACTCATTTGAAGGGGTGTCCACATTCTTTTGTCAATGTAGCTTAAGTAAAACATTACATTTCACATCTGCATTCTTACAGTGTACAGATTTTAGTCCCAGAAACTCAAGGTTTGATTAAGTAAAGACCAATAGAGAGGCATATGTGAAAGGTGCACATCAGAGCAGGATAGTGTAGAATGCTGAAGGCTGTGAGCCACTCAAACCTTCCTCTACCCATGTCTCCAGCTCCCTCTATGGTCTCTGACCCACACCCTGTATTACCAGACCTCAGAAGAACCTTCATTTACGTGACCTAACTCCGTGCTTGCCCGAATATTATCTCCTCTTCCTAAAGTCACTGGGTGTCGCCTCACATCAGAGAGAGACGAGAGTCGGGACAGATGAGTTTCCACATGAAGAACGAAACTGTCTGGCCAAATCCACTTTTCCCCCATATTAAAATGGGTATTTCCGAGCTGTCAGAGGGTCTGGGTTTTGAGTGTCTCTCCAGTGAAAGAGGACTTCGTTTCACTATAGGTTCTCTCAATCCCTCGCAACTCCCTCCCTATCATAACATGTGGGCAGCGGGTTCCCCATGGATCACAAACCAGTGCGGCGCTGGGCTGGCAAGCGGCTCACTTTTCACTTAGCCTCACGCACTAATTTACTGAGACTCGAGACTGCTCCGTGTCCGCGGTGCGATTCCCACGTTCCAGCTGAGAAAATATATCATTAGTCCCTTACCATGTAATAGTTGCCACGTTACGTTATAAAAGCTGGGTGTAAAGCAACATGGATCAAATAGGAGCTATTTCCAATGTGCCTCATTTTGACAGCATGCTGGAAGCAATGGTGGGACGAGAAACCAACGAAAGAAGGACATAACGTGGTGTTGAAAAAGCAATTATGCTTACTAAATGGTCCTGCGTGGCTGCAAGACAAGACAAAGCATTTCCATTGTGAATGTCTCCATAATGTAATACAAGTGCTAGTCTATGTCTTTACGAGTCTGTTTTCCCGAGTTATTTTGATGACTTAACTTTGCAAGCAAATTAAGATCTCAGGCTAATTCTAGTCAAGTAGGTAGGCTAGGCTTACAGTAGTAAACGACAGAGGATGGAGATTCTACAACAAGCTATTTCCACCACTAGAGAGACATTGAATGAATAAAGGACAATTATTGGCTTGCCTGAGGTTAAGCTTCTTACTTTACAGCATAGTTATGTAGACATGGTTTTTAGGTGCTTTAGTAGTGAAACGGTTTAATACTTGGGGTCATTGATAGCTAAAATAAGAGCAGGTGTGTGTGTAATTCCCTTGGGTAGATAGATAGCTGAACAAACTTGAGGGCTGTTGTGAAGAACCTTTTTTGGCATGAGCACCACAGCTCTGAGAGGTTTTCACTTCACAAACATTTTTACAACTTCAACTGTAATCTACAACTGAGAAGGCCACGGCGCACAGCAACCTCCTCTAAACAACCGCCACACTAAATGGCTAAAAATATCTGCCTCCATCAAGAAAGGAAGATATAAAACAGTTGAGCCTGACGACGTTAGCCTGTCGGGGGTTAATTAAGCAGTACAAGACCAGAGTTGGGGAAGCTACTCTCAAAATATAGTTTACCAAGCTACCAATTACTTCACACTAGAAGATGTTAATCTACACTAAAGCTACCCATAAGAAAAAGATAGTTTACTTAACTAAAGCTACATTTACTTCATGAAAGATAAAATCATATAGAATTCTGTAATGTCATAGAATACAAATTGCAAGAACAGATCACTCTGTAGTCAGATGTTAATAGAATGTGTAATTTATCCCATTAAACACAAAATCATTGTTTCAAGTGAGAATAGAATTTGGCAGGTCTGATGCCTGAAAAGGAAAGGAAATTCTTGTGTTGCTCCAGAGGTTAGCTACACGCTACATGGCAAGAAAGTAATTAACTACTAAAAACACTACCAATATTTGAATTAAGTTCAACTACTGTACCAACAAGCTACTGCAAAATGTAGTTAAATGACTAGTTGAAATACATGTAGTTAGTTCACTACTCCCCAACACTGCACAGGACATAGTAAATAAGAGATCAACACAACTTGTGTAACTGGATGGATCCACATGTTGGCCATGATGTGACCAGCTCCTCTCACATACCTCACCCTCCATCTTCCATGCTCAGAGACCCCTGCTTAGATGGTTGTGTTGTGTCTACACACTGTTCATCCCTCGAGCTTGGATTGTGTAGATGCTAAAGATGCGTTCAAGTTCGGCCGTGTCCCATTAGGGCTCAATTATGCGCCATGGGAAGTCATTTTCAAAAAATGTTACATTTTCCTTCGTTTCCCAATCACAAGTGCACAATGCATTCATGTGGCAGCAATTTGGCCGGCTGACACTCAGTGGAGAGCGAGCCTGACCCCCTCTCTGCCCCCTCCAAAACCCCCGACACCCTCTCAAAGGCCACATCTATAGGGCAGGAACCAGCAATGCACTAACTGGCAGCCCCAGCCCATTAAAGGAGGGCAGTCTGGTGTGTGTGCAGGTCCTAACCAGAGGCTCTGGGCAAGCTGTTCCTAACCAGTACAGCCGCCTCCTCGGTAATGAGCATGGCAGCCTATTGTAACAGTATTAAACCAGAAACATGTCACCCTGCTCAGTACCTCAGTAAACTCTATATACCACCATTCATACAGTCTCACATGGCTTTTTTAATGGATGCTTCAAACAAGCGCCCATGTTACTTAGCACATCGTTCAAAAACGGAATCAAATCAGCATGCTCTCCTTTTGTAATCCCTCATCCACATTCATTCCTATATCTTTTATCGGGGTTAATGCGATCATTAAAAAAAGGTCTTGAATTAAAACTAAATCCATACACGCATTTTTATTGCATCCTCATATTATTTTTTAAAAAGGAGAGCAGTTCCACATTTTGCTTCCTCAGTAGTAGAACACCGGTTTTTGTTAGTGCAAGTGCTCCCGTGAACTAGTTTCATTGCCACCGAATGAGAGAGCCCTTTGACTCGGAGCAGAAGACATCATCCGCTTACAAGGTCTCACAATAAAAGCCATGCGTGCTGCAATAAGCTCTGCTTTGTTTCCAATACATCCACGTTAAAACATTTATTAGACTAATTACACCGGTCTCCCATTGAATTCTCTTCCTGTGTTTACAGATGCCTTGGCAGAGTTCCCATGTCACAACGTCTTTTTATCCGTGGCTGTACACATTGCCAGAGGAAGGAGGGAAAAGAAGCACATTAGCCTACAGTGTGAAATATGGAGAGAAGTTCCCCCTAGTTGCCCTTTGTTCACCTTCACTCTGACATGACGTTACCCACCATAAGTGACATACTGTAGCTAATAGGTCAGCTTGGGTGTCACTATATTAAATGTCACCATATTTGAGGAAATACAGTATACCATACGTGCGTGTATGCATGCATGTGTGTGAGTGAGAGCGTGACCTTTGTACCAAGGAAGAGGCTGCTTCAACCAATGAAAAAACATAGATGAGAGAGGAATAACCCCACCCCCTCGTCCAAGATTACTTTGACTTGCACATCCTCTAATGCAGGGATCATCAACTATATGTAGATTCTGCCGCAGACCTTTTTTTTTTCTTGAGCTGATGGTTGTGGAGCTGGATCATAATTACAAATAATATAAAATAATATAATGTATAGACTGCAAATTGACAGCAATAAGCTGTTGACTAAAATAATTTCAACCCTTGCTTACATTTGTATACGATCACCATTACGATCACTATTATGCATGGAAATACAGATTTCCACATTTTTGGTCACTTGGATGTCCAAACAATGAAAATGATAAATAATATTTGGGGGGGGGGGGGGGGGGGGGGGGGGGGGCATATAAAACCACCTGTGGGCCAAATGTGTCCCTTGGGCTGCCAGTTAGCAAGACCTCATGCCTCAAGATGACATATTCTAATAGGACCATGTTGGATGTGAGGAGTAACTGTCACAGGTGTGACTGATGGCCCCTTTTCATTCAGCTAATGCAGCAAGCATTTTCATTGGACAATTGAACTGATTATGTGACTTCAATGTGTATAAAAACCTACTCTTGTGGTGTTCTAGGTGGCTGTCCACAGGAAGTGAATGCAGTCCACAGGTATGGCAGGTGCTTGTGTGCAGAGAGATACTGGCAGGTCCTTGTGTGCAGAGAGATAATGGCAGGTCCTTGTGTGCAGAGAGATAATGGCGGGTCCCTGAGTGCAGGGAGGTAATGGAGTCATTTGCTTAGTGCACATGGATAACGGAGTTGTTATGGAGAACTTTAGAAATTGACACCTGCCTCCTGGGCTGCATCACTTCCTGTTTCCCTTTGTGTTTGGTTTGATGATTTCGGTATTTTAAACTATGCATTGGCTAGCAAAGCTGTGGAATGTACCCTACCTGAGCCACGTGCTCTATTAAATATTCTGTGTTTTATTTTTTTATTTTTTTATTTATGTAAACGTTGTTAGGTCTCTACTTCACTCTGCCTGCTCAACCCAAATCCAAAAGAACCTCACTTATCCAACACTTGACATACCTTTAGCAGGCTGTTTGTCTAGAACTCATTACTGGTGGACTCAGGTCTGGAAAAGGTTGACAGTTTGCGCTGTGTTACCCAGTTGTGTTGTGCCCACAACCATGAGGTAATTCAGCCCTGCATTGACCTAGTGCTTTGTCGAATCTCTTGATAGCCTGTTGGTGATTTACCATATCAACCATCGTCAATGATTTGCTCCCACCTTCTAGAACTGTTTTGAGTTGTTTCAGGGAGAGAAACTTTTAGTCAATGTGGGTAGTGAATGGTTGTGTTATTCTTTTTATTTATTTTTACCAGGACATCAAATCCAATTATATTGGTCACATACACATATTTAGCAGATGTAGCAAATGCGGGTGTAGCGAAATGCTTGTGTTCCTAGCTCCAAAAGTGCAGTAGTATCAAACAATTCCCCACAAGACACACAAATCTAAAGGAATGGAATTAAGAAATATATAAATATTAGGACGAGCAATGTCAAAGTGGCATTGACTAAAATACAGTATATGCATATGAGATGAGTAAAGCAGTATGTAAACATTATTAATAGGATCGGCCCCTTTTTTCTATTTTTGTCTAAAATGACATACCCAAATCTAACTGCCTGTAGCTCAAGGATATAAGCAAGGATATGCATATTATTGATACCATTTGAAAGGAAACACTTTGAAGTTTGTGGAAATGTGAAATGAATGTAGGAGTATATAACACATTAGATATGGTAAAAGATAACACACAGCCCCACTCTCCTTAATTTGTTCACCAACAGGGAGATAGGGCTGTTGGCCAGGGTGGCATGTGTGCTATTGTATTATGTTAGGCATGGATGGGATCGCACCCCGCCGTTATAATGACCACTAAGTTCATTAATGGCATGGTGTTTAATTTAGTGAATAAATGTATAGAAAACATAGACTGAGATTCAGTGGCATGGCCACACGAACAGATACGTGACACGGACATAGGCCAGAGAGGTCAAGGCATTGTGTGTTCACACATTGTAATCAGCTGCCAGTTGCTGTGGCATATGTGTGATCTGTCTGATTGTGAGTGGTTGTCAATGGCGTATGTGTGTGGGCACTAGTAAACCCATGGTCTCCATAAGCCTATTGGTTTGGGGCTTAACCCCACCACAGAGACTGGAGCCTGCCTGCTAGACTCCCACTCTCATAGACAGACCTCAGAGCAGCCAACCATTGCAGGGGGTTGAACAGTACACTGCCATGCTTCGCGCCCAGACAGATGCCTGCTGTACACCCCCGTACCAGCACAACCGCTGCCAAGCCGAGCCACACAGGGAGACAGACAATGCAGTCAGAGAGTTAGGTCCGGCAGCTGTCTTGCGAGCACACATACGCGGGAATGCACAAACAGGCATGCACACACACACACACACACACACACACAGACCATGTGGTTTATTTCATTTCACACAATGCATACAAGCCAGGCAGGCAACAGCAATTAAATGTCTGTCTCATTGGTTTGCTCCAGTATACTGGCTCTATAAATCTTCACGGCAGTGTTTTAAAGTGAAGAAATTTCCACGCAGGGCAGCAAACTGAGGATCCCACAGGATGCTATCATTGTTAGTCATTTGATTAGCAGACGCTCTTCGCTGGATGCTTTACAAAACCTGTTAAACACTACTGACGGTCCTGCTGAAGTACTTTAGTGAGGATTTGATAGTACAGCCTGAATATAGCATTTATATCTCTGCTCCGATGTATTTATATCCCAGAAAATCTACTGTATGTTTGTGACTTGGTAGGTGGATTTGTTCAGCCTACTGTAAAAACAAATCACTGTGATAATTAGACGACCACATTAAAATGCACACACACACACACACACACACACACACACACACACACACACACACACACACACACACACACACACACACACACACACACACACACACACACACACACACACACACACACACACACCAGAGGGATGTAACTTGTACTGAAATATCGCCTGTTATGTTCACACACACACTTATAGATTAAAGATTACAAGCATCTGCAATCTTTCCCTGTTCTAGAAGCAGAGGAACTATGCTGCCTTGCAATAACCAGTGCCTTGAGATGATTATTAATTTAATTATTAATTTAAATGGATTGTTGTGGATAATGTGCAGTTATATGGATTGTGCTGTCTGTCAGGCTACCTCCCATTAGTCATTACTTTCATATAATTGATCACTTTAACCAAAAATAAGTCCTGAGTGTGAACTAGTGACTGAACCACAGATCACACTTCACAACCAGACCTGGGAACCATTGACATGAGGTCACGACCTCCCCTATGGCTAGTTGATTAAACTCATTTCTGTGACCCACCGCACAATGCAGCCAATAAAAGCTGGCGCTGGCTGCTGAGGAGGAATGACGGGCAGGCGGGAGTCTGAGGGGGGGCTGATGGAGTGGAGGGTGTTCTATGGCTGGCTCCATGGCTCCAGACAACAGAGGAGTCAGGAGAGACAGCAGCCATGACACCCTGCTGCAGCCTGGCCCGGTTCCAACCCAGACCAGACCCACACCTACCACCTCTAAGAGGAGACCCCCATCGCTGGCTGGAAGCAGGAAACAACAGGCTCCTTATTGTGGTGTAGATTATGTGTGGTGATGTTTGTGAGTGTGTGTGCACGCGTGTGTGCACACGTGCATGCATATGTGTGTTTATGTGTGTGGTGTGACTGGATGAAGATTTCCACTCAAGATCCTCCAAGTCGAGGCAGAGGTTGACTATGAAGCATGGCGCTGCATAATCCCCCTCTCAATGGAGGCATGGGGGAAGGTGGGGCGAGCATTCCAGGACAGTGAGACCCCATTACCCTTTACTTTACTTATACCCTCCTAACCACCCTTAACCCTTCTCAATGGAGGCATGGGGGAAGGTGGGGTGAGCATTCCAGGACAGTGAGACCCCATTACCCTTTACTTTACTTATACCCTCCTAACCACCCTTAACCCCTCTCAATGGAGGCATGGGGGAAGGTGGGGTCGAGCATTCCAGGACAATGAGACCCCATTACCCTCTACTTTACTTATACCCTCCTAACCACCCTTAACCCCTCTCACCATGAATGCACGACTCTTGGCTCTCATGCTCAAATGGCCCCCCTGGAACCTGTGCTCCCCTACATGATAGCGGACACCCCCTTCTTGAGGGGCCACTTGTGTCAGCTCCGTGGAACAGACATGGCCCTTTTGGGCCTATGCTGGTCACCTTATATCCAACACGAGTGGTCTTAACATGGTTTAATGAGAGCTGTTGTTGATGAATTCTCCCTTGAAACCAGTGGTAACGCGGCTACTAGGCACATATAAAAAGTCAATGAATGGAGAAGGGCTGCCAAAAAAAGGGGGGAAAATAGTAGTCTTCGTGGACGTCCTCACCAGCTGGCTCCCGAGCTAAATACAGTTAGTTATGCCCATGGCTCTCTGTCAGCCTGTAAGGGGAATTGTTTGCTCCGCTAGGTAATCACTAATGTTTTTTAAGTGCACAGTATGATTCAGCTGGGGTCATAAAGACCATGTGTGTCACATCCTGAATGGAAGGACAGGGTCCCTGTGCTTATTTCCCTCAGGTGAAGGTAGGTGGAGGTAAGGGGAAATGGCTGTGTGTTTTCATTGTTTGGGCCTCACTGTTGATTTATTGAACTTGAGAAAAAAAAGCAACACTCTCTCCATGGTGCTGCTGGTGGTGGTACACCATCAGCAAAATTAGTCATTGGAAAGGAGAAGAGGAATGTTAGGTAACAGACCGAAAACGACTGCCAAGCCCCTAAGGAAACCTCATACCAGGTCAGGAATATAATATATTCTGCACCTGTTGAAATGTAACTTAAGAAACACAGCCCAAGGAAACACAGCCCATATACAGTATATCCTCCTACTTGACAAAGTCGAAGTCTGGACATGACAAATATCCTCCTACTTGACAAAGTCGAAGTCTGGACATGACAAATATCCTCCTACTTGACAAAGTCGAAGTCTGGACATGACAAATATCCTCCTACTTGACAAAGTCGAAGTCTGGACATGACAAATATCCTCCTACTTGACAAAGTCGAAGTCTGGACATGACAAATATCCTCCTACTTGACAAAGTCGAAGTCTGGACATGACAAATATCCCCCTACTTGACAAAGTCGAAGTCTGGACATGACAAATATTCCCCTACTTGACAAAGTCGAAGTCTGGACATGACAAATATCCTCCTACTTGACAAAGTCGAAGTCTGGACATGACAAATATCCTCCTACTTGACTAAGTCGAAGTCTGGACATGACAAATATTCCCCTACTTGACAAAGTCGAAGTCTGGACATGACAAATATCCTCCTACTTGACAAAGTCGAAGTCTGGACATGACAAATATTCCCCTACTTGACAAAGTCGAAGTCTGGACATGACAAATATCTCCCTACTTGACAAAGTCGAAGGCTGGCCATTTGAAAGAATCAAACAGAACACGATGACGCGCAGTGTAAACAGGAAACAATTGACTTCAGTAAGAGTCATTAGGTTGGTCCATCTCTCTCCAGCAGTGGGGACAGATATAAGCGGTCTGACAGCTATAATCACGAGCACTGCCTAAGATAGCCACCTTCAAAGCCTCACTTCAGCTGCACTCAGGCAGAACACACCAGCATTAGCTATGGAGTCCCATTACCGGGCCTGGTCCCTTTCAATTACCCATCCGATTTGTCTCCCGAGAACGCAGAGAGAAGGTCACAGACAATTACCATTTATTTACATATTTATTTATGCCTGTAATAAACATGTTACTTAGCAACTTTTTCTTAATGAAGTCAATCTGCTTTTCAAAAGGACGTGGATACCGGATACCATTTTGCAATTATGAGGGAATTTGTCCGAATTTGGTGGATGAAAGACATGGCGTTTTTGCCTTCATTCTGTGCCTCTACATATGATAGCTGACATATGGTAAACTTGTAGAAAGCCTTAGACTGGTTTCATTGTACCTACTCTGTGCTGCTTGCAACAGGCCATGCCAAGCGTCATCATAGCCCATGTGAACGCTAATAGTTCCAGATTTCCTTCAGCTCAAAGGGCAACCGATGCCCAATTATATAGTTATTAAACACAGCAAATTATTTCAACGTTTATTGTCCCGGGCAAAGTTATTAGCCCACCGATGTCATAACTTCCACTTCTGCCATCTGGGTTTGGAACGAATGTGTCACTCACAAAGTGCTGCACATTTGAAGTAGCTGAAGAGAGGGACTGCAATATATGTATGCTTAAAAAACCTTAAAGGCGCTGCATGTTCAATCCGACATCTACATTTATGGTGATACAGCCTCTGCAGAAGTCAGGGCATTCTTACTACTTGCACTTCGCAGAGCAGCGCAGAGCTGTTGAGCAGAGCTGTTGTCGAGCAAGTGAGTTTGTGTTTATACAGGACCTCCCAACCCCACCTACCGTCAACCAATCATGTCAATTCGGAGCAATACGGAGCCCTCCATATTGTCACAACATTTGGGAGACGCACGGCGATGCAGCGTGGAACTCAATTTGGCCTCTGCATGCCTCCGGAGGTTCTGCAATTGCGTCACAACCTCCATTCGGAGCATAAATGGGCTTTTACCTTTGTTACCTGCAAGATACACCGTTCCTAAAGATATAGTCACCAAATTTACAAAATGACATGATTTGGGCATTTTGTTGACCTGTCAAAACTCGATATTAGTATACAATTTAGGTGAACTATCCCTTTAACACTACTTTACAGTATGGATCTCTAGTGTGCAGAGCCCACTGCGACATTTCCTGTTTGTGGTTTCACTTGTTGGGCCTTTGAAGTGGGCTTTAATAATAGGACTGAACTGAACTAATGAAAATGCACCCAGTCACATTAAAAGGGAGCGTCAGCCTCAACCACCTAACTATGTCCTTCAACCACACACACACACACACACACACACACACACACACACACACACACACACACACACACACACACACACACACACACACACACACACACACACACACACACACACACACACACACACACACACACACACACACACACACACACACACACACACACACACACACACACACACACAGAGTGAGAAACACAGACGCTTCCTTTAAGCTGCCTCAAAGTTTACAGAAGTGGTTTGACTAATAAAAGGGGATCAGCCGGGCTACCTTCTGATGTCTGGGTGAACGTTGATGCACTAACCAACATTAAAGAAACCCTGAATGCAGTTTCTCACCGACGACACAAATACACCCAGAATGGATGAAAGACAGAGGAATAATTGGAAACGGAAAGGTAAGGGAGATTCTCCAGTGTGCACTTAGTTTCCCCCCCACTAGACCTTGTGTAGTGTTTCAGTGGTGTTGGTGGTCTTCTCCTTAATGAATCCACTTCAATGCAGTTCATTCCCAGTCTGAAACAGTGACAGTCTGGCCCTAGGGATGACATCTGTACATCGTTTATTAACTCTTAACCAGCAGCAGATGTCTTTTAAAACACTTAGTATTACTTTTACATTTCCATTCACTCACTGTTCTGCACTCTAGGCTTTATGGATATCTCTCATTTCTATAAGGTGCATCAAAGATGATATTCCCCTTTTATGACAATAAGTACCCATACATTTCAAGTGGAAAGGTTAAGGGAAGTGTTAAGCTGTAAAAATGAAGAGTATGTCAAGCATCCTTCTCCGTGCTCCTTCCCAACACCTGTGAAAGACCATACTGTATGTTGAGGCCTTCGCCATTCCTAGCTGAGGCTACTGTTTCACTGCAAGAGGTTTGTTTCACTCCTTCTCCGAGAAGGCTACATGGGCGAACCGGGTATTATGGGTTATTTGAGCATCAACACCGTCGCCTCTTTCACTCTGGAAAAAAATCATGTGTGACTTCAGAGGATTACTAGGAAAAGGAAGCCTGCGGTCGGTGTCTCCCAGGATGATATAGGACACAACGTTGTTTCATTCGCTACTGTGTGTCCATAAGCTGTCTGGCAGATACAGCCTCACATTTTTTAAGGGGCAATGATTACACAGTATGCATCACTAGGTTAATTAGCCATGACTGGCGTAAAACCTTTCTTGGCAAGCCAGCACATTTAGGATTTTTATACTTATTTATTTGATGTTTTGAAACCCTGAAAATTAATGAGATCTAATGTGTGCTCAAATAAAGAGGGGGTGAGTGTGTGTGTGTGTGTGAAGGAAGCACAGTAGGCAGTTCTATTGCCAAATCATGTGTAAGATAATGAGGGTGGAAATTAATGATACGGTGGTGACATCACAATGTGGCATTGCACCATCCGTGAGGACACGTCAAGTCAAGATGGCTTACAGGCCGCTCACAGTGACGTCATGCTGTCACGGTCAATTGACCATATCGAATCTCCCTGGCTCAAAGGCAGCTTGTGTCACGCAGTGCACATTGCATGATTGATATCACAAATGTTTTTCAAATTACATAATTATATACTAATGCGGGAGGGACAAGCTAAAGCTAGCGCTCCTAGCTGTCCATGAACCCTAAGACTGAAAAGCTACATCAACAGTCACATGAAATGTATTTTAATCAAACACATATGTGGTCCTATGACCATATATTTGTCGAACCCTGAATATCAAACCTAAAGAATGTCAAACAAAGTACGCACTTTAGTTTGAAATCAGTAGATGAGACCACATGAACGCGATGCAACACTCAAACTGTTTCGCATGACCAGACACAAACAAGAGGCTCTTTTAAAGATATCTGTATTGTGGGATTCAAATCATATTTCAGCACAGAGGAGTAACAGTACGAGACAAAATTGTCACCGAACACAAAAGTACAAAATAGAATCAATAAATAAATCAAATATATACCATATAAATGTAATAGCTATGTGTTGGCTATGTTTATTATTTCGTTTTCAGTCTTTTTTGAATCTGTAGCTTGGTATTACATCCGTTTCTCTGAAACATTTAGAACGCTGGGAGGAGTCAATACCGAAAATACAGTAATAGGTTTTATAATTAGATGAACTCATCAACTATGTACACATGAGTTTGTTGCCATGCTAAGTTCGAACAACTAACATGTCTTTATCCACAGCATACAGTTAGAGCATTAAAGCGGGTTCTGGACGTAAACATTTTGTGCTGAGAATAAAATACACTGCAACTACGCATGGTATTTCTTAACATGACTCTCAAAAAATATACACAATGAACAAAAAGGCCATACATGAAACACTCCGCCTCCAATGAGGGAAAATAAGAGTTTGCTTTGAAATAAATACAGAAGAGTCTCAATTATTTCAAGATGTCACTTAATAGCCGTCACCCTTCTGCCAAATCTCTCCTCTTCTCTTGATCATCCTCTCATTCTCTCTCTTTGCACGCTCTTCCTCTCTCCATCAGAGTCGTCGTCTTGGCGTCTTCCATTGCCCCCATCGCTGGGCCGTCACCACTATTATCAACATCCATCTCATTCCTCATTCTCCTGCTCTTTCGCGTCCTCCGTCTGTCAGTCGGTCGGTGTGTGTCGGTCTCCCCTCGTTGGTTTGTTCTCCCCAGACGTACATGGCGTGTGAGCAAAAGGAACGAGTGTTTCTATGAGTTCTATGATGTCACAGTGGTCAAAAGGGGGGAGCTGATTGGCTGATCTGTCAGCGGCACACTACGGCACACTACGATGCGGTACTCTGCGGTACGAGGAAAACAGCAGAAGACAGAGAGAGACAGGGACAGAGGGCATATGTGTACTTTACTACAACCATAGACATGTGTAGGGTCATTAATATGGTGTAGTGTGACTGTGTGCTGGGGTGGGGGGTGGGGTGGAGGTTTGTGGAGCAGCAGCTAGCAGCTTTGTGTTGTTTAGGTTCCAAGGGGTGGGGGGGGGGGGACTCAGTCCTCTACTGGCTGGAGCTCATGGAGGCCAGGTGGTCACTATGCTGGTTCTGGGCCTGGAACCGGAGCCTCTGCTTGTTGGACTTCTTTGGTTCTTTGGGTCGCTGCTTCCCTGATCCTCCTGAAGCAGAAAGACAAGAAGCAAGAGAGAGCCTATTAGAAGAACAGTGCATCAATGTAAAAAAGGAACACAGTAAAAACCTTTATTCCATCCCTTTGGTGTCTCTCTAAAACCAGCTAATGTATATATATATATATATATATATATATATACATACATACATATACACACACACACATACATACATACATACATATATATACACACACACACATATATACCATATATCTTGGTCCCCTCCTTACCCACTCAAAACCAGCAGAGCTATGCCACTGGGCAGAGCGGTTGGCAGCAAAATTTTCCTTTATTCAGCCCCATCACCTCTCTCTCTCTCTCTCTCTCTCTCTCTGGGGAAATTGCATAACACTCTGTCAGAACTGGAAAGGTCCTCGTTCATAAGCCCAGGGTTAATGTATCTTAATGTATCCCAGGTGTCATTGGTGTGGGCAAAGCATGTTGGGAATCTGTGCTAATGGAACCGTGTACGGCGGTACCTCGGTACCCATGGTTCCCTACGACAGAGGCTACTGAACCAAAAGGCAACAGTTTGGCTGCCAAAAGACACAAATCATTTAACGAGGTGTGTATGAGTGTGAGACAGACAGACAGACAGAGAGAGAGACAGAGAGAGAGAAATAAAGAGAGGGAGAAGTGATGGGGCTGAATGAAGGTTGGCTTCGGGTGGTGGTGGTGGGGGCACAATCCTGCCGCCAACCCCTCTGCCCAGTGGCATAGCTCTGCTGGTTTTGAGTGGATCAGTGATCTGAAGAAAAATAAAATCTGATGGGGGGAAAACTAGAGTCAGGCTTGGATGATGAGATGCTATCTGGATCCTGATTTGGCACAGCAAGAAACAAGGCATGCTATGGTTCGCCGAGGGGGGAAAACACTGAAAAATACTACATAAATGGGTGTCTCAACGGTAGGTTTACAAAACCTGGCTCCGTGTCCTATTATTGCACTTGTTCATGCCATTTCACTAAGGAAAATAAGGCTAAAGTGTGTAATATGTGGCAGAATTACCTCTAATTACCTTCTCATATGGCCTGGCCAAACGCCAGCCATTTAAAGCCGCCCAAAAAAAGTCTGGTTCAATTGAACATCTCAGCACCACACTGTAAAATATATTTTTTAATATTTCCAAGAAATGGGGACATATAAAATGTTCTGTTTTCGCTCTTTTAAACGAGAGTCATGTTACAGTTGCACAAATATCAACCAATTTCACTTCCACATTTCAGAGCCATTTCCTGCAATCAATTCAATCTAGCTAGCTATTTGTAGTCACCATCGGCCATTCAGAGGGCGAAAAATTACGTTGCCGACACGCAATATCTTATTCAAAAAAATCCCCTCTTCAGACCATAAAAGGATTTAAAATCACATCTCATGGGGAAAACATACATCTTACTCTAAACTTTCCGTGACCTCCAATTGAAAAACATTAACAGCAAAGTTGCTATGCTCGTTTAGTAAATGTCGCTTTCGATTCTTTGGGTGAGTTACAGTATGGTTACGACTGTTAGTGCACGCATTACGCTCAAGTCAATCCGGACCGTAGGTTTCTTTTCCTAATTGCCATTTAAAAGAGGTCCTTTTCATTTGAAACAGTGTTGCTCTGCGCTTCATAAACACAGCATTCAATACAATCGACTCAAGACGAATTACATTTGATGGCAATAAAGCAAACATTGCTGTATTGAAAAGGCCTCTAGCTGGGCTAGGCCCATAGGGGCCATTCCATAGAACCATTTGGGCTCTCTGCGTGTTGTGCGAGTTTGCGTGTAGTGCAAATAAATGCGTGGAGCTCATTTAAAGACCGACAGTATAGCTTTCCTGGATAGTCACGAACACAGAAAGGATATAATCCACACGGCTTTAAGATGTTTGTGAACTACATGACACTTGTCTTACACCACGCACAAACACGGCTACAGCGGGTTCTTGAAAAAACAAGGGATTGCACATCGCCATGACATTATATAGACCGGGATTCTACGTCACAGTACTGCTCATCTCATAAGACGTAAGTAAATTGTGTGAGTAAACACTTACAAAAGCTTGAGCTGTGCTTCATTTGGTTTGCCCCAGTACAATGTAACCAACGGATAAAAAAGAAGAAGGAAGAGTCCTAAAATACCTCAATAAATCGAGCACCCCTCAAAGTATTACCGTGACATATTATGTATTTGTCCCAGGTCTGAGGTCTCACGTCATATCTCATATCTCATTTATTCCAGGACAATGTGAACTGTAAAAACCAAACGTCCCGGAATGTCATCAGAACTGTCCAAGTGAGCTGATGAACATTTCTATCTCTGTTTGACCTGTGTCTATGAAAGCATGGACTACGCTGGGTTCTATTTCATAATCAGAGTTCTCTAGGCTGACAGCTAGAGGGCAACCAATACCAAGAGAACATAGATCTTCCCCCCTCTCTGCATCTGATATAAGGCTTATGAGATGGCACATCATATCAGGGTCTGTCTCTTTCACATTTAGCATTTACCAGGACGCAACACAAAGTGAATACACAACGCTTTTATGATGGTATATTTACAATCAATGTAAACACTTAAGATGATTATGCAAGCCAGAGTTCTTTAAGAATTTTTTAATTTTTTATTTACCGTGGAAATAAATAATTAAGAAGTGAACTCAATTACTTTCCAAACAAGGAACAAATTCATAAATCTTAGAGCGAGTACAGATCATTTGTCTTGGAAGGAACAGAAATCTTCAAATAATTTGAGCTATTTTTGTTTTACCCCACACTGACCCAGAATTTAAACTTACTGCCAAAATTGAAGAATGGCTTTCATTTCAGAAAATACTTTCACTATTTTTTTCCCCATTTTCTTTTCAGTTTTGGCCACATTTCGCATCACTTCTGCAATCCTTAATTGTATAATGTTTTTTTTTGTAGATAAAATCTGCCATCTAAAGCTTTGTATGTGGACGGGTTCATAGAGTAAATTTAACATTATAAGCAATTCAAAATGTTTTGTAGTTTTTAATCAAAAGCAGAAGCTGTTGTGGTGGCAGAGGATGACCCCACCATTATCACTGTGTGTGTATTATAGACATAGTGTGTGTGTGTACATTAGTATTTGTGCCTGTGTGTAAGTAAGCCCAATCTTGGTCTCACTGCATGAGCCAGGTCTGGTTCTGGTAAAGTTCTTGCTACCTGAAGAAAGCTCTGGAGTGCCCTCCAAGCCTGCATTGTATCTGTGTGTTTGTTTAAGACTAGGCTATGCACATGTGTGCGCTCTTCCATATCAAGTCTTTGACAAATGTGTCTTGGACCCTCTAATGTCATATACAATCTTATCAGCTGCCAAAGCACCTGGGAGAGGCAGATTAGACTTCCCTATATGCACTGGGGTGGGAGTTCCACCCCGACCTCCGGTTGAGATCCGGTTGAGATCCATCACTTACAATTTCTCTTTCACATCTCTATCTTTCATTCTCTCTCTCTCATTCACATCTCTCTCTTTCTATCCCTGATGGTGGTTGAGACATAGCCAGATACCCAACAGGAAAGCAGTTCTGTAGGCCTGTTGTATAGTAACAATAACACTATGCTCTCTCTCAGGAGATATGCCCATGGCACTCTGAGTTGCGGTCCATTCATCTTGTCTAATTGAATAGCATTTTACACAGGGGAGAAGGACGGAGCCAAAACTCCCTTCACCTATCTCCAAATCCAATATCTTTGTTTTTGAGAACCGAATAAACCAGAGAAAATGTATTCCTTACGATGAGTGCGTGTTTGAATTATGTAATAAATAACGTTCTGTTTTTCCATCATTAGGTTAATGTTCTGTTCTTCACGCTGCCAAGAATGGGGCTCAGTTCAATGAGGACATTGACAAAAACAGACCTTGATCGAGAGAGAAAAGGGATGATTATTTTGAAATACAGACCTGGTGGCTGCCACTGTGGAAGTGTGTACCTGCATGCAAATCTATAATCGCTGAGGCCATGACCACTGTGTGTGTGTGTGTGTGTGTGTGTGTACTGACTGTCTGGCAGCACGGCCAAGTGACTTCATCCACCCAGAGCTCGGGCTCCAGCAGGCAGTGCACCAATCGAAGGCCTAATCTTATCTGCTCCGCTTGTGGTTGGAGGAAATCGATGGCACCAACCTCGAGAAGGCATTAAGACGAACGGTAAATGTGTTCTTCTTCTTGAAGTGAACCATCTCCGCTCCTTTTGTTACCTCATCCCGCCAGTAAACGCCGCCATCATCCAGAGACCATCAATTAATATGTTTCTTAGGAGAAGGGGGTTGAGGGTAGGGGATCAAAACAATTCCGAAGAAGATTCTGGTGGATTTAGTACGGAAAAGCTGGAACTTTGCTTCATAAACATGCCAAATCGAAAGCCATTATTTGTGAGGGAAGGAGGGGACTACTGGCGCCAGCGAGATTTGATTTCAGTGGCAGAAATTGGATTAGCAGCCATTAAAGGCCTCCTCACACATACATTTATAATGCCGTGAAGGGGAACGTATCTGTAGCCAACTCCTCTCACTCACACCGACGAGCTCTTCTGTCCGGAAGAAGATACCCACATACACACACTGTCCATGGAGTGTATGTAAAAATGGTTAAGGACATGTGGTGAGCCAAGGTCTGCAGATGTTCACATGAAAAGATATGATCTAAAAGTGACAGGGAGTTTAGAGAGAGTGAGTAATAGAGAAGAGGAGGAGGAGGATAAATGAAGAAAAGGAAGAAATGTAGCGGGGGCTTTTGAGTGACAGTGTATAAGAGAGAGGGGTAGGAAAGGGGGGCGAGAGGTAGAGAGACGAAGACGGAGGGACATTTGGAAAAAAAGGGGAAACAGTTGGGAATTGGGAAAGATAGAGATGTGCCCGGGAAAAAGAGAAAGAAGAAACACCCTCTTTCTCCAGAGAGGACAATATTTTATGAGAACAAGTCCATCTTGCCAACCGGATGACAAGGGCCTATCTGCACAGCGTCATTTAGCCTAACAAGATTACTCTGAATCGTACTTTCTCATCTCTCTCCCTCTTCTTTCTCATTCTCATTCTCTTTCCCCCAGTGCTCTGCTTACAATCACCCATCCTGCTTAGCAGGGATGATTTAAAACATCTGCATTCCGATTTAAAAAGCTAATGTTGGGATTAGGTGGGTCATTATTTTCTCATCTATGCGAAGGAGGCTCTGTCGGGAGATGAAGCAGCAGGTTAGTCCACCGGTCCCGCCTTTTGAAGCTCCATTTCGCTGACAATAAGTCAAATCGAAAACCCAACTTGGAGATTAGCGTCTTGAGCAAGAAGCCCCGGCAAATAATGCATGACTGACACCGTGATTAATCTGCCCGGTGGGTAATATAGAGTTGGATTTTATTCCCTCTGTCGAGCTGCTGAATGACTGTGACAAAGACAACGGAACGTTAACCCAGGATCGCTATACAGGAAGGGTCCGGTATCCAGGAATGGTCCAGTGTTGAGGGAAGGCCACTGTCTGACGATGAAACCATTCAGCGAACTTTCAGTCAACGCTCAGTCAGTTTCTGATCTGTCAACACTGAGTATGCATACTGAGACTTTGCAAATGCGAGGGCTACCGGTAAATATTTGGTCAATATGTGGCTAACCGCCACCACCACATCGCTAACAACCTTAACATAGGCAAGCCAGCAGACCCGGACCCAATTTTGGAAATCAAAACAAACCTCTGCAGAGTCACTCGCAACTCTGCTCCCCTGAATGGTACCCCTCTCCGGGTTAAATTGGCGCTTGCCCACCAACTCTGGCTCTACTTTACGGATGGTGTCACTACGGCAACGTCAGAGGGCCACGCAGAGAGCAGGCGTGATGACTAGGCCGCTGTGTCTGATAAACCTGAAACTCAAAAAAGAGCTGCACAACACCATCTACGGTCTACTATTCCCCCGACTGACTCACACACACACACACACACATCTGGGCCTAAATACATGGAGCTGCTACCCCGCGGAACCAACAGAAAAGGACGAATAATTAGCTTTAGTTAACTTTAACGAATGGCGAAATGTTGGGTTTCATTTCTGACGAGCAAAATAAAAAGCTTTGTCGTTATGTGTGTGTGTCAGTGGTTGAGCGTGCGTGTGCGCCTGTGTACACGCTTGCTTGCGTGCCTGTGTGTGTATGTGTGCGTGCATGTGTGTGGCTCTGCTAGAGCGTGTGCTGGTGCGAGCGGGTGTGTGTAGGTGTGTGTGTGTGTGTGTGTGTGTGTGTGTGTGTTAGCAAGCTGTGGATAGCTGTAGCAAACCAGGGGGTGGTGGAAAAGGAGACCGGGGGTCCAATTAAACATTCAAGTGGGTGGAATATTAAACATTATCATCCTGGCTGGAATAATACGGCAGATGTCAATTACGTTCTACTTCAGTCACATAGCAGAGGAGAGGGTGGGGCTCTCATTCTCATGCTTCCATTGTGGGGTGTCTTCACTCATTCATTTCATTTAATCAATGTTATGTCAATATTTCCTGCATTCCTTAGAAATGTGCTTTTTGGGGGGGGGGGGGGGGGGTAGAAACAGAATCATTGATCTTCATTCCATCGCACAGATTACATATCAATTGATAGGTGCCGGGTAATTCCCTCATGAAATGAACCATTTTAAACAGGGAAACATGGTGCTGACTTGGTCGCATTCTTGACTCTCCCTTTGTTTGGAGTCGATTGCCTCTGCGACTCATTATCTTACGCCATGCAATTAAACAGTAAAAGCCAATAAAAACAGGACTTGGCAGTGCACTTTTACACACTCTGCCTTTGCCTTTTAAAACCAGCCTTGGCACCCTTTAACTGAGGAGAGTGAAGAACTCCCACTCCAGAGCACCCCAATTCTGTCCCTTCGTAAAACCCCACCTACCCAGTCTTAACTGTACCCTTTCAAAAGCTTGCTCGCTAGCGCTGAGAGACAAAACACACGTAGTCCTGCCATGGAGGTGACCTCCTCACACTAAGGATTAAACAAAACTACTGGATGGAACCTTTGTTTTTCATTTCAGGATGGTGAAGATGCATTTCCTGTTGGGGTGTGTTGAGTGGGCCTGGGTCGGGGGCCCAAGGTGGGGAGGAGGGTTCTTCTGCTAACGCTCACGGTGCCGTCTGGACACGCGCACA
The DNA here is from genome assembly GCF_002021735.2 of Oncorhynchus kisutch. Classification (NCBI taxonomy): domain Eukaryota; kingdom Metazoa; phylum Chordata; class Actinopteri; order Salmoniformes; family Salmonidae; genus Oncorhynchus; species Oncorhynchus kisutch. The sequence goes on along the minus strand of NC_034186.2, from coordinate 52,241,907 downwards.
CACATAAATTGTGTAATATATACTGTACTCACACTATCGTGAGCCCTGCTGAGTATGTATGCATTATGGTGCACACACACACACACACACACACGGAGTGTATCCTCTTTCAGACAGAGGGGCTCACATACACTGAAATAACAAGGCTGTATCAACAGTGCATCATACATACATAAAGAACATCATGTCTGCATTGTGAGGACGCCAAGGGGGCATAACGGGCGACCCAAAGTCTGCCACACACAGCCTGTCTGTCTGCTGTCTGGGGCATGTGTGTGTGCTCTCCTCTCCCTGGCCTACAACAGCCCCTCTGGTCTATCCCACCCCGCACCACATACATGCATACACACACACCACAACTTCCCCCTGGGGCCTTGGGGGGGGGGATCTAAGAGGAAATTGTCCAGCATGATTCACTGCTTTATACCTAATTTCTCCACCATGTCCCTTCATCCCCCTATCCTCCACTTCATCCCCTTCTCCTCTGGGAAAACAGAAGGGAGGGGAGGAAATCCCCCCCCCCCCCATCCGTGTCTGGACACAGAGCACAACTGTCCCGTAAAGAGGAACTAGGCCCTAACGAAGGAGCCATGCTAAGTCAGACGGGCTTAGACGCTAAACCAGAGAGAGGGGCTGTGGGGATCACAGCACAATCCCCGTGCTATAGCGAATGACAAGGGACTCCAGGATATAACTTTGTTTTTGTGTTTTGCATAAGTCTGGACGGTTTTCACCCCATCTCCTTCGACGATGTTGTATTTTCGACTAGACAAAGTCTCATTTGAGCCGAGAAGTCAGTCTGTTTGATGTCCTAGCGGAGCTCCTGTTGTGTGTATGTTTTCATTAGAGACCCAGAGCAGTCAGTTCTCAGTAGTCCCTGATCCTCACTAAGGCCTGAGCTCCATCAGAAGCCTGTCAAGCGCCAGTCAAGCAGACAGCTGACTGAAGCGGACAGATCTTACAGATCCTGTATCATCCAGCTATAGGCTGCTGTTGTAGTCTCTTCTCCTCTCCTACCCAGGCACCAGCCATCTCCCTGTCTGTCAATAATACTCACAATACCCCTGCACTCACTCAAACACAAACAGGGGGATTTCCTGAGGTCTTAACATAGGGAAAACATTTGATGGGTTTGTTCTCTGGCCTCCTTCGATTACAGTGAAATGTCCATTTCGATGGCCGTTTCAGGGTCTCACCTCGAATAAGAGAGAGAGAGTTGTGTATTTCAGGCACCAACATCCTTCCAAAGAGGTATGACGGTAGGGAGATTTGTATGATGCTCATAGAGTGACTCGTGATCCCATTCAACCGCAATACCTAGCCTCAAGGCCTATTGGGGTGGGGTTATGATCCCAAAGCCTGCCACCAACGAAGCAAACTAGGTGCACTTTACAGGGGATTTAAAACATCAACGATAAAACGTTATAAAAAACGTTATAACGTTATATCCACAATCACATTTCAAATCAAATGAAATGTTATATGTCACATGCACCGAGTACAACAGGTGTAGTAGACCTTACCGTGAAATGCTTACTTTACAAGCCCTTAACCAGCAATCCAGTTAAGAAAATAAGAGTTAAGAAAATATTGACTAAATAAACTAAAGTAAAAAAAGTAACTCGATGAAATAACAATAACGAGGCTATATGCAGGGGGTACTGGTAAAAAAAAAACAATTTGGTCAAAAAGACAAGGTGGCAGAAACATTATGTACAAAATAACACACAAAATAGCACAATTGATTAGGAGCCTGTAAATGACAGCCATCTCCTCACCTCAGCCGTGTAATAAAACAAGTATTATAGTTACAGACAGCCCAAACGGTTGACGTCTCCTCAGAGCCCATGTACTATTGCTTTGGTGTGTTGAGTTGAGTACAACCTTTATGAGCGGGCCTCAACTTAAGTGCTCTGCTTCTCCTTCCCTGTATTTGTCTGTGTTCAAACACTGACACACGCAAGTATGCTCGCACGAACACACACAAGTATGCTCGCACGAACACACACAAGTATGCTCGCACGAACACACACAAGTATGCTCGCACGAACACACACACACACACACACACACACACACACACACACACACAGAGAGAGAAGCAGCTGGCAGGCCTGTACTTGTTGCTTTGTTGTGTCTGTGTGTCTGTTCCCTGGGTCCAAGGCTCCTGGACATGAGTGGGTCAAAAGCCGCAGCCTCTCTCTGTGAATCATCAGGCTCTAATTAAAAGCTGTGATGTCTCTATAAAGACCAGGCCCGCCAGAGATGGATGGAGAGAAGGAGAGGGGGGGAAGAGAGAAAGGGGGGAGTAAGAGAAAGAGAGAGGAAGAGGGGAGAGAGTGGGAGGGGGGTGGGGGCTTCTGGTGGCTGAGCCGGTGCAACTGTGCACCAGATGTTCCTAGCCGGCAACCTTCCCTTCTCCTGTGCTAAAATGTTCTCCTGTGTTGTGTGCACTGCACATTGTCTGTCATTCCGATTGTCATTGTCATATGGTGCTTGCATGTCTGAAAGATGTGTGTATGTTTGAGAGAGAGAGAGAGAGAGAGAAAAGACAAGGGTAGAGTTGAGTAGATAAACGTAAGCTACACTACAGTGGGGCAAAAAAGTATTGTCAGCCACCAATTGTGCAAGTTCTCCCACTTAAAAATATGAGAGAGGCCTGTAATTTTCATCATAGGTACACTTCAACTATGACAGACAAAATGAGAAAAATAATCCAGAAAATCACATTGTAGGATTTTTAATGAATTTATTTGCATGATGGTGGAAAATAAGTATTTGGTCACCTACAAACAAGCAAGATTTCTGGCTCTCACAGACCTGTAATTTCTTCTTTAAGAGGCTCCTCTGTCCTCCACTCGTTACCTGTATTAATGGCACCTGTTTGAACTTGTTGTCAGTATAAAAGACACCTGTCCACAACCTCAAACAGTCACACTCCAAACTCCACTACGGCCAAGAACAAAGAGCTGTCAAAAGACACCAGAAACAAAATTGTAGACCTGCACCAGGCTGGGAAGACTGAATCTGCAATAGGTAAGCATCTTGGTTTGAAGAAATCAACTGTGGGAGCAATTATTAGGAAATGGAAGACATACAAGACCACTGATAATCTCCCTCGATCTGGGGCTCCACGTAAGATCTCACCCCGTGGGGTCAAAATTATCACAAGAACGGTGCGCAAAAATCCCAGAACCACACGGGGGGACCTAGTGAATGACCTGCAGAGAGCTGAGACCAAAGTAACAAAGCCTCCCATCGGTAACACACTACGCCGCCAGGGACTCAAATCCTGCAGTGCCAGACGTGTTCCCCTGCTTAAGCCAGTACATGTCCAGGCCCGTCTGAAGTTTGCTAGAGAGCATTTGGATGATCCAGAAGAAGATTGGGAGAATGTCATATGGTCAGATAAAACCAAAATATAACTTTTTGGTAAAAACTCAACTCATCGTGTTTGGAGGACAAAGAATGCTGAGTTGCATCCAAAGAACACCATACCTACTGTGAAGCATGGGCTGGAAACATCATGCTTTGGGGCTGTTTTTCTGCAAAGGGACCAGGAGGACTGATCCGTGTATAGGAAAGAATGAATGGGGCCATGTATCGTGAGATTTTGAGTGAAAACCTCCTTCCATCAGCAAGGGCATTGAAGATAAAACGTGGCTGGGTCTTTCAGCATGACAATGATCCCAAACACACCACCTGGGCAACGAAAGAGTGGCTTCATAAGAAGCATTTCAAGGTCCTGGAGTGGCCTAGCCAGTCTCCAGATCAACTCCATAGAAAATCTTTGGAGGGAGTTGAAAGTCCATGTTGCCCAGCAACAGCCCCAAAACATCACTGTTCTAGAGGAGATCTGCATGGAGGAATGGGCCAAAATACCAGCAACAGTGTGTGAAAGCCTTGTGAAGACTTACAGAAATAGTTTGACCTCTGTCATTGCCAACAAAGGGTATATATCAAAGTATTGAGATAAACTTTTGTTATTGACCAAATACTTATTTTCCACCATAATTTGCAAATAAATTCATAAAAAATCCTACAATGTGATTTTCTGGATTTTTTTCCTCTCATTTTGTCTGTCATAGTTGAAGTGTACCTATGATGAAAATTATAGGCCTCTCTCATCTTTTTAAGTGGGAGAACTTGCACAATTGGTGGCTGACTAAATACTTTTTTGCCCCACTGTATGTCCTTTTCTGTACGTAGGCAAGTGTGTGTGTTTGTGTGTGTGTGTGTGTCTATGTGTGTTTGTTAATACGTGTGTGTGTGTGTTGGTATGCTATGTGTGGTCTGTATGTGGCAATTAAAGCGTGTGCGGGCCACAGTTAGAGAGCCAGAGGTCTGGCAGGCAGAGGTGCATCCCGGGCAGGGGCCACGCTGGGGCCTTTAGGGCCCTCACAGGGGCCACATTTCAACTCATCAACTCAATGAGAGTCTGTTGAAGCACCGAAGACTGCCTCAGATCTCAGCTCTAGATACAGAAACCACTGACAAACCACCAAATGCCCTAAAACCTCCAATGAACCCTCAGCAGAGAACCTGGCTTTACAGCCCTAACGATGTCATGGACAATATCACACTGTGACAGTACATTTCTCCCACTTGTGAAACATGTTGATGGGGACTTGAAACGTTTTCCTTCTGCTCTGCTCCCCCTCCAGTGTGCTGCCACTTTGTTTGTTTGTGTACGTCTGTTTTTGATGGGGCTGTCGCTGTTTGGGCATATGCCGCCTCATTTCCTCCCAGCCAGAACCTCAGACAGGGAAGCTTTCCTGAACAGTTACAATGCTCTATGCACACTGTCATGGACAGACACACATACTTGCTTACATACACACTGTCACAAACGGACAAACAATCAGACACTTGGTTGGGCTACTTCATGACATACAAATCATCTTGATTAAACCCACGAATAGTCCGTTGTTCCATGGATGTTTCATCATATAACGTATCAGATTTCATCTTAACACGAACCCTAAATGTATCGACCTTATGGCAGAAAATCAAGCAATAATTAATATGGTCATCGCCGTTAAAATGGATGAAGAAAAGAAAATGCCTGGGATTTCCATGTTGTAATGTGACTACATGCGCCTAGAGAGGCTGTTCGGTAAAACTACTAGTTTGTCGGGCCAGAGAGTGGGAGAAAAAAGCCCCCCCCCCCTGTTCTTCCTGCTTGGAACCGACCAGATGACAATATTGTGGAGTATGGAGCCCCAGTGAGCACTAATGCACCCCCCCCTCTCCCTTCTCCTCCACCCCCCTGGTCTTTGAAAGGCCTCCACATGTTTATGGCTCATGCCTGTGGTATGACGATGGATTCTCCATATAAAAGCCAGCAAGGATCATGGGGTGTTTCAAATATTGCTCTCCGAAGACAGTTGCTGACAAAATGACAGTGGACATATTTATTTTGGTCGGGGAGCAGGGCACTTTGTGGGGAGTTAATCAGAGACTCCCTCCTCTGAAGCCTCCTTTGAGGAATGCAACCACGGCAGAGAAGGACCGGAGACTACTGGTAATGACTTTCTCCTCCTGTGGAAGATTTAACACTGCGAAAATGCTCGAGAGGCAGAAAAATAAACCCAAAGTTTGGTCAGGGAACCGTCAGTATAAATCAAGTGTTGATTGGCTGTCCAGACATGCCCTTGGATAATCAATTTCCATCCGGTTAGGAGATGCAAAGAATAATATAATAAGTGCTTATAGGAAAAGGAATGATCTATGGCAGCGACTGGTGGGCACTGAGGATGACTGAAGCAGAACCTCTGTGTTCATTTGTGAGTGCGACCACAGCGTTGGCTACAACTGCCATTGGCCCAGGGCAGCAGAGGTCCCGGCCAATCCAATGACAGGTTGATGTCTTTCCTTCTGACCCGTGATCCTCTGTCTGAGTCTCAGAAACACGGCAGTAAACGCTCTCTAACATCTCTACCTCTACATTCTAGTATATTTCAAATCTCAAGCTCAGAGGTAAAACTAATGTCGCACAACGTTCAACGACGTCCTCATTATCACCGAGAGCTACCTGTTCCCTGAATATCCTGACTCATCACGTCTTAATGAATCATTTGAGATACATTGCATGTCCCCAGCTCTGAAGAACAGCGATGAATTGGTAGAGGTCAGAGGTGGACAGAGCTGCCCTGTGTCCGCGAGGAGACAGCGAGGCGGGAAGCATCAAGGCCCCACTTCGTAGCTACGGTGTCGGCCGTGCCGAGCGGACTAATTAAATGAAGATTAGGCCACGGCTCTCGCAGTCACAACAGGATGCCGCGTGGGGGCGCGCATAATCACTCTGACAGGCCAGCAGCCAATTAGAGCTCTCTGTCTGCCCTGGGAAAGCACTTGGCGGCCCACTCCCGCTGGCGGGAAATACATTTATCTGGATTTTCCGTGATATTACCCGGCCGGAGTTCCCCTGTTAATCATCGGCCCCATTCCGGATCTGCCACGGAATCATCAGGACTCAGGAATCATAATCTACAAATCATTATTTTTCTTTCCTGAGAGCATTTAAGAGGTTTGGTTGAGTGTGGTGGCAGAGGCAAAGCACTTGCTGTTTGGTTTGGACGAGGCCTGTCCCATGAACTTCTCTGTGGAGGAAAAGGAGCGCACTCCGTAAGAGAGGAGTTAGCTCTCCAGTAAAAGTCTGTCAGCCTGTGTTCCGCAAACTGGCGTGATGATGGCAGCAGGAGAGGGAGCGGAGTATGTCTGACAGGCACACAAACATCCAGAAATGAGTTGGGGGATATTGGTTTTCCAAACCAGCAAATACGGGCCAGAGTCAGATGCGATCAGTGGATAGCCTTTACTAGTACCTACATCTCTTGGCTTTCTGACCTTAAACAGGCAAATTATGTGTGACACAGTACACAGACACGCACACACACTAGAGCTTGTAAGGAAGAACTTGCATGTAAGCGTTTCACTGTATGGCTTACACCTGTTGTATTCTGTCATGTGACAAATAAACTTTGATTTGATTCGACACACACACACACACACACAAACACACACACACTGAGCGAATCCTAGCTTGAGCTTGTTGGTGTCACGGACGGTGTGTGTTACAGACAGGCGGCCGCGCTTCCTCCCAAAACGGATTTGGGGCAGTCACACTTCTCAGTGCATCGTTTTACAGGAGGACCAAACCGACCGCCACACATGGTTCCCAGACGGAGACGGCCAGGAGGTCCACAGAGCTGTGTGTTCCCTACAGAACCACACTGCAGAACCACACTGGGGTAGACAAAATCTATAAGACCCAGACTAAGAGTTAGACGGAACCTGGTCCACAGCCCTGTGTGTTTATTTCACAACCACACAGGGTTAGACAGAACCTGTGGACACACTGAGGTGGCTGCTGAGCAACAAGCTGCTGCCTATCTCTCTCTGTCAGCTGACGAAGACCTCACAGGCCTTCTAGCTTTCATCTAGCCATGTTACTTTATATGGACACTGAAATACTTAAATACTACTAATACTGAAATACTAATACTGTATAACAAGTTTAAAAAGAACAATACTTTTTTCATAGGCTGTGATGATTTCTCTACGGGGGAAAAAATGTACACTACACATACAGTATGCATTGCACACTTGTACAGACACGGACACACACACACACACACGTGGTTTTCCAACGAGAAGCATTTGCTGCCTGGCTAAGGCAAGGCAAGGCAAGTGCTCGGGCCTGTTCTGAAAAGTTTAGCTAAGTGTATGATTGATTGATAGTGCGATGGAGGGCTTGGCCTCAGATGAGCTCTACAGCAGAGAAGGTTTCTCCTCTTACACACAGGGGAGATCATTATCCCCCACCACACTGGCCTACTACTTCTGCTCCTCTCCGCTTCCAGCACAGGTACCTAATCCAATGACCATAGATAATCATTATGGGGTCTCTCTTTCTCTAACAGTCTGCCTTGCACTCGCTCCCTCCACCCTGTCGCCATGGTGCCTGGGAGTCTTGCTCATCTCATCTCTCCCGTCTTTGTGTGGCTAGAAATGATCCACTCTGGGCTGACATATTTATTTTGCCTATTTCCACAGACAAAACGCAAACAAGAGTTCCACAAATGGCACGCTTGTCAATGACAACTAGTGACTTTGGAGCCGCCTGTGAATCTGAAAGCGGATTTGCCGAGCAGTAGAAAATTAGCCAATGAGTTTCAATGGCGTGTTTGTGTAAGACCTTACTACTCAGTCTAAATCCAAAAACCAGGGATTACAGAAAGATCAAGTAGGCTTTTTTAGAGCTTAAACATTTTAAGTTGTTTACACAACATCTAATACTATTAAAATGAAATAACCCATCACTTGGAGGTTAGGAGAAAGGGGGGCTGACTAATGAATTTAAGCAGAAAGAGGAAGTTACAGTGTAAGAGAGAGAGAGGTAGAGAGAGAAATATATATATATATATATATATAGAGAGAGAGAGAGAGGTAGAGGTAGAGAGAGAAATATATATATAGAGAGAGTGGGTGAAAGAGAGGGAGAGAAATAGAGAGAGAGAGAGAGAGGTAGAGGTAGAAATATATATATAGAGAGAGAGAGTGGGCGAAAGAGAGAGAGAGGTAGAGAGAGAGAGAGGTAGAGAGAGAAATATATATATATATAGAGAGAGAGAGTGGGTGAAAGAGGGAGAGAAAGAGAGAGAGAGAGAGAGAGGTAGAGAGAGAGAGAGAAATATATATATAGAGAGAGAGTGGGTGAAAGAGAGGGAGAGGTAGAGAGAGAGAGAGGTAGAGAGAGAGAGGTAGAGAGAGAGGTAGAGAGAGAAATATATATATAGTGAGAGAGAGTGGGTGAAAGAGAGGGAGAGGTAGAGAGAGAGAGGTAGAGAGAGAGAGAGGTAGAGAGAGAGAGGTAGAGAGAGAGGTAGAGGTAGGGAGAGAGAGAGGTAGAGGTAGAGAGGGAAATATATATATAGAGAGAGAGAGTGGGTGAAAGAGAGGGAGAGAAATAGAGAGAGAGAGAGAGGTAGAGAGAGAGAGAGGTAGAGGTAGAAATATATATATATATATAGAGAGAGAGTGGGTGAAAGAGAGGGAGAGGTAGAGAGAGAGAGAGAGAGAGAGAGAGGTAGAGAGAGAGAGAGGTAGAGAGAGAGAGAGAAATATATATAGAGAGAGAGTGGGTGAAAGAGAGGGAGAGGTAGAGAGAGAGAGGTAGAGAGAGAGAGAGAGAGAGGAGGTAGAGGTAGAGAGAGAGAGGTAGTGGTAGAGAGAGAAGTAGAGAGAGAGAGAGAGAAATATATATAGAGAGAGTGGGTGAAAGAGAGGGAGAGAAATAGAGAGAGAGAGAGAGAGGTAGAGGTAGAAATATATATATAGAGAGAGAGAGTGGGCGAAAGAGAGAGAGGTAGAGAGAGAGAGGTAGAGAGAGAAATATATATATATAGAGAGAGAGTGGGTGAAAGAGAGGGAGAGGTAGAGAGAGAGAGAGGTAGAGAGAGAGAGGTAGAGAGAGAGGTAGAGAGAGAAATATATATATAGTGAGAGAGAGTGGGTGAAAGAGAGGGAGAGGTAGAGAGAGAGAGGTAGAGAGAGAGAGAGGTAGAGAGAGAGAGGTAGAGAGAGAGGTAGAGGTAGAGAGAGAGAGAGGTAGAGGTAGAGAGAGAAATATATATATAGAGAGAGAGAGTGGGTGAAAGAGGGAGAGAAAGAGAGAGAGAGAGAGAGAGAGAGAGGTAGAGAGAAATATATATATAGTGAGAGAGAGTGGGTGAAAGAGAGGGAGAGGTAGAGAGAGAGAGGTAGAGAGAGAGAGAGGTAGAGAGAGAGAGGTAGAGAGAGAGGTAGAGGTAGGGAGAGAGAGAGAGGTAGAGGTAGAGAGGGAAATATATATATAGAGAGAGAGAGTGGGTGAAAGAGAGGGAGAGAAATAGAGAGAGAGAGAGAGGTAGAGAGAGGTAGAGGTAGAAATATATATATATATATAGAGAGAGAGTGGGTGAAAGAGAGGGAGAGGTAGAGAGAGAGAGAGAGAGAGGTAGAGAGAGAGAGAGGTAGAGAGAGAGAGAGAAATATATATAGAGAGAGAGTGGGTGAAAGAGAGGGAGAGGTAGAGAGAGAGAGGTAGAGAGAGAGAGAGAGAGAGGTAGAGAGAGAGAGAAATATATATAGAGAGAGAGTGGGTGAAAGAGAGGGAGAGGTAGAGAGAGAGAGGTAGAGAGAGAGAGAGAGAGAGGAGGTAGAGGTAGAGAGAGAGAGGTAGTGGTAGAGAGAGAAGTAGAGAGAGAGAGAGAAATATATATAGAGAGAGTGGGTGAAAGAGAGGGAGAGAAATAGAGAGAGAGAGAGAGAGGTAGAGGTAGAAATATATATATAGAGAGAGAGAGTGGGCGAAGAGAGAGAGAGGTAGAGAGAGAGAGGTAGAGAGAGAAATATATATATATAGAGAGAGAGAGTGGGTGAAAGAGAGGGAGAGAAAGAGAGAGAGAGAGAGAGAGAGAGGTAGAGAGAGAGAGAGAAATATATATATAGAGAGAGAGTGGGTGAAAGAGAGGGAGAGGTAGAGAGAGAGAGAGGTAGAGAGAGAGAGGTAGAGAGAGAGGTAGAGAGAGAAATATATATATAGTGAGAGAGAGTGGGTGAAAGAGAGGGAGAGGTAGAGAGAGAGAGGTAGAGAGAGAGAGAGAGAGAGAGGAGGTAGAGAGAGAGAGGTAGAGGTAGAGAGAGAAGTAGAGAGAGAGAGAGAGAGAAATATATATAGAGAGAGTGGGTGAAAGAGAGAGAGAGGTAGAGGTAGAGAGAGAGGTAGAGGTAGAGAGAGAAATATATATACAGAGAGAGAGAGTGGGTGAAAGAGAGGGAGAGAAATAGAGAGAGAGAGAGGTAGAGGTAGAAATATATATATATAGAGAGAGAGTGGGTGAAAGAGAGGGAGAGGTAGAGAGAGAGAGAGAGAGGTAGAGAGAGGTAGAGAGAGAGAGTGAGAGAAATATATATATATATATAGAGAGAGAGTGGGTGAAAGAGAGGGAGAGGTAGAGAGAGGTAGAGAGAGAAATATATATATATATAGAGAGAGAGAGTGAAAGAGAGAGAGGTAGAGAGAGAGAGAGGTAGAGAGAGAGAGGTAGAGAGAGAGAGGGTGAAAGAGAGAGAGAGAGAGAGAGAGAGAGAGAGAGAGAGGTAGAGAGAGAGAGGGTGAAAAGAGAGAGAGAGGGTGAAAGAGAGAGAGAGAGAGAGAGAGAGAGGGTGAAAGAGAGAGAGAGGGTGAAAGAGAGAGAGAGAGAGAGAGAGAGAGAGAGAGAGAGAGAGAGAGAGTGGGTTAAAGAGAGAGAGAGAGAGAGAGAGAGTGGGTGAAAGAGAGAGAGAGAGAGTGGGTGAAAGAGAGAGAGTGAAAGAGAGAGAGAGAGAAATATATATATATAGAGAGAGAGAGTGGGTGAAAGAGAGAGAGAGAGAGGTAGAGGTAGAGAGAGAGGTAGAGAGAGAGAGAGAGAGAGAGAGGGGTAGAGAGAGAGAGAGAGGTAGAGAGAAATATATATATATAGAGAGAGAGAGTGGGTGAAAGAGAGAGAGAGAGAGGTAGAGGTAGAGAGAGAGGTAGAGAGAGAGAGAGAGAGAGAGGTAGAGAGAGAGAGAGAGGTAGAGAGAGGTAGAGGTAGAGAGAGAGAGAGGTAGAGGTAGAGAGGGAATATATATAGAGAGAGAGAGTGGGTGAAAGAGGGAGAGGTAGAGAGAGAGAGAGAGAGAGAGAGCGAGAGAGAAATATATATATAGAGAGAGAGAGTGGGTGAAAGAGAGAGAGAGGTAGAGAGAGAGGTAGAGAGAGAGAGAGAGTGAGAGAGGTAGAGAGAGAGAGAGAGAGCGAGAGAGAGAGAGAGAGAGAGAGAGAGAGAGGTAGAGAGAGAGAGAGAGAGTGAGAGGTAGAGAGAGAGAGGTAGAGAGGAGAGAGAGAGGTAGAGAGAGAGAGAGTGAGAGAGGTAGAGAGAGAGTTAGAGAGAGAGAGTGAGAGAGGTAGAGAGAGGTAGAGAGAGAGAGAGGGAGGTAAGAGAGAGAGAGAGGGAGGTAGAGAGAGAGAGAGCGAGAGAGAATAATATATATATAGAGAGAGAGAGTCGGGTGAAGAGAGAGAGAGGTAGGGAGAGAGGTAGAGAGAGAGAGAGTGAGGAGGTAGAGAGAGAGAGAGGTAGAGAGAGAGAGAGAGAGAGAGGTAGAGGAGAGAGGTAGAGAGAGAGGTAAGAGAGAGAGGGAGGTAGGAGAGAGAGAGAGAGAGAGAGAGAGAGGTAGAGAGAGAGAGAGAGGTAGAGAGATGGTAGAGAGAGAAATATATATATATAGAGCAGAGAGAGAGTGAAAGAGAGAGGTAGAGAGAGAGAGAGAGTAGAGAGAGAGAGAGAGGTAGAGAGGTAGAGAGAGAGAGGGTGAAAGAGAGAGAGAGAGAGGGTGAAGAGAGAGAGAGAGAGAAGAGACGAGAGAGAGAGGAGAGAGAGAGAGGTAGAGAGAGAGTGGGTGAAAGAGAGAGAGGGGTGAAAGAGAGAGAGAGAGGGTGAAAGAAGAGAGGAGAGAGAGGGTGAAAGAGAGAGAGAGAGAGAGAGGGTGAAGAGAGGAAGAGAGAGAGAGAGGGTGAAAGAGAGAGAGAGAGAGAGGGTGAAAGAGAGAGAGAGAGAGAGAGGGTGA